>NC_041036.1:713024-815524 GCF_900634625.1 Parambassis ranga
CACACACGAGACACAACCACACACACAAACACACACACAGACACACACACAGAGACACACAAACACACAGAGATACACAAACACACAGACACACACAGACACACACTCACTCTAACAGTCCATGTCCCCCTTCCCCAGGCTCAGTATGAGAACCCCCCTCACATCTACGCTTTGGCTGACAACATGTACAGAAACATGATGATTGACAGTGAGAACCAGTGTGTCATCATCAGGTAGGCGGGGCTTCACACACACACACACACACACCTGATAAACACACCTACACAGCTGCAGTGTGTGTCTGTCTGTCTCAGTGGAGAAAGCGGCGCTGGAAAAACTGTCGCCGCCAAATACATCATGAGCTACGTGTCCAAAGTGTCCGGAGGAGGAGACAAAGTGCAGGTCAGTACACGGACCACTGTCACCACGGTTACTGTTGGTATCACTGTCACCATGGTTACCCCTGCCGTCCTCCCTGCTGTGTGCAGCATGTCAAAGACATCATCCTGCAGTCCAACCCGCTGCTGGAGGCCTTCGGGAACGCCAAAACCGTCCGCAACAACAACTCCAGCAGATTTGTGAGTATGACAACAAAAGAACACACACACACACCAGACACACACACACACTGACTGTACACTGTCCTGTCAGGGGAAATACTTTGAGATCCAGTTCAGTCGAGGAGGAGCTCCTGACGGAGGCAAAATCTCCAACTTCTTGCTGGAGAAAGTCGAGTCGTCTCTCAGAACCAAGGAGAGAGAAGCTTCCACTACTACCAGGTATATATACTCTCACATGTCCAACATGTCCTCCAGCATGTCCTCCAACATGTCCTCCAGCATGTCCTCCAACATGTCCAACACGTCCTCCAACATATACACTGTGACCTTTGACCTCTGTCCCCAGCTGTTGGAGGGGGCCAGTGGGGAGCAGAGGGAGAACCTCGGGTCACGACGCTGACTATTACTACTACCTCAACCAATCAGGGACCTACACCGTGGAGGACGTCAGCGACAAGAAGGAGTTCACTGATACTCTGGTCTGTGTGTGTGTTAAACACTGTGTGTGTGTGTGTGTCTGTGTGTGTGTTAAACTGTGTGTGTGTGTCTGTGTGTGTGTGTGTCTGTGTGTGTGTGTCTGTGTGTGTGTTAAACCTGTCTGTGTGTGTGTCAGGAGGCCATGGCGGTTGTGGGTCTGTCTGTGGAGGACCAGGACTCGGTGCTGCAGCTGGTTGCAGGAATCCTCCACCTGGGAAACATCAGCTTCAGAGAGGAGAACAACTACGCTGTGGTGGAGAGCCAGGACTGTAAGACTGCACCGTCACAGACAGACACATGCCCGTCCTCTGTGGACAGTTAGACCTGCACAGTGGACGCTCCGTGTCCTCTGCTGTCTCTGAGAATGTGTCTCTGTGTCCTGTCAGTCCTGGCGTTCCCGTCCTACCTGCTGGGGATCCCTCAGGACGGTCTCTGCAGCAAACTGACCAGCAGGATCATGGACAGTAAGTGGGGCGGGAAGACCGAGTCCATCTCCGTCACCCTGAACACGGAGCAGGCCTGCTTCTCCAGAGACCCCTGTCCAAAGCCCTGTACAGCCGACTCTTCGACTTCCTGGTTGACGTCAGTCCCCCCCGCCGTCTGTCCTTCGGTCCTCCTCTGAGTCTCTGTCTCACGGTGTCTCCTCTCTGTGTGTCAGTGTGTCAACAGGGCCATGCAGAAGGACCAGGAGGAGCTCAACATCGGGGTCCTCGACATCTACGGCTTCGAGATCTTCCAGGTACGAACACGCCCCGCCATTCTGGTCCCAGAACAAACTGTCCCCGCTGCCTTCAAATGTTTCACACATGCTGAACGGCATTCTGGGAAACGTAGTCTGTCAATCATAAAAGTATTCAAATAAAAATGTAAAGAGCTAACTAATAATAACCAAACCTATTAACAGACTGACTGATCGATGTATTGATCCGATTATTGATGATTTTCCGCGTCTTTTTCCCAGAAAAACGGTTTTGAGCAGTTCTGCATTAACTTCGTGAACGAGAAGCTGCAGCAGATCTTCATCGAGCTCACTCTGAAGGCCGAACAGGTGACGGCGTCCTGCAGCTTCCGATCAGCTCCGATCAGCTCCGATCAGCTCCGATCAATCAAAGGCGGCGGCGCCATGTTTCACCTTCTCTGTCTCTGCAGGACGAGTACGTCCAGGAGGGAATCAGATGGAACCCCATCGAGTACTTCAACAACAAGGTGGTCTGTGACCTCATCGAGTCCAAACTGGTACGTCAGCCAATCAGAGCGCAGAGCACTCAGTCACTTCCTGTGAAGAAATACTTTCTGCAAACGTCATCTCATCATCGTTTCCCAGAATCCTCCTGGATCATGAGCATCCTGGACGACGTGTGCGCCACCATGCACGCCAAAGGTGAGGGGGCGGATCAGACGCTGCTGCAGAAGCTGCAGGGACAGATCGGAACCCGAGCACTTCAGCAGCTGGAACCGAGGCTTCATCATCCACCACTACGCCGGAAAGGTCCTCGCCACGCCGGCACACTGTGTGTCCGCCTGTCCGCCTGTCTGTGTGCTCACTGTCCGTCTGTGTCCAGGTGTCCTATGACGTCAGCGGCTTCTGTGAGCGGAACAGAGATGTGCTGTTCAATGACATCATAGAGCTGATGCAGAGCAGCGAGTTGTGAGTACACCGTGTGTGTCAGTGTGTGTGTGTGTGTGTGTGTGCGTGTCTGTGTGTTTGTGTGTGTCAGTGTGTGTGTCTGTGCGTGCGTGTCTGTGTGTGTCTGTGTGTGTCTGTGTGTGTGTCTGTGTCTGTGTGTGTCTGTGCGTGGTGTCTGGTGTTTGTGTTTGTGTGTGTGTGTGCCTGTGTTTGTGTGTGTGTCTGTGTGTGCCTGTGTGTGTCTGTGTTTGTGTCTGTGTGTGTCTGTGTGTGTCTGTGTGTGTGTGTTTGTGTTTGTGTGTGTGTGTGTGTGTGTGTCTGTGCCTGTGTCTGTGTTTGTGTGTGTGCCTGTGTTTGTGTGTGTGTCAGTGTTTGTGTGTGTGTCTGTGTGTTTGTGTGTGTCTGTGTGTGTGTGTGCGTGCGTGTCTGTGTGTTTGTGTGTGTGCCTGTGTTTGTGTGTGTGTCTGTGTGTTTGTGTGTGTCTGTGTTTGTGTGTGTCTGTGTGTGTCTGTGCGTGCGTGTCTGTGTGTTTGTGTGTGTGTGCCTGTGTTTGTGTGTGTGTTTTATGTGTGTGTGCCTGTGTTTGTGTGTGTCTGTGTGTTTGTGTGTGTCTGTGTGTGTGTGCCTGTGCCTGTGTGTGTGTGTTTCTTTGTTGACTCCTGTGGTGTGTTTGGGTTCAGTCCGTTCATCAGAGCTCTGTTCCCTGAGAACCTGGAAGCAGAGAAGAGAGGGCGACCGACAACCGCTGGCAGTAAGATCAAGGTGAGAGAGACGGGGCGCTCTGTCAGGTACAGCAGGTAGCAGCAGGTTAACCTTTGACCCCGGCCCCTTTAGAAACAAGCCAACACGCTGGTCCAGACCCTGATGAAGTGCACCCCCCACTACATCCGCTGCATCAAACCCAACGAGACCAAGCGCTCTCGGGACTGGGAGGAAAACAGGGTCCGACATCAGGTGGAGTACCTGGGCCTGAAAGAGAACATCAGAGTCCGCCGCGCTGGATACGCCTACAGGCGGGTGTTCAGCAAGTTCCTGCAGAGGTCAGAGGTCAAACACGGTACAAAAACCCCACCATTGTACTTCAGACATGCCAACAGGGACTTGTACTGCAGGTACGCCATCCTGACCAGGGAGACCTGGCCTCACTGGAGGGGCGAGGAACGTCAAGGAGTCATGCACCTGCTCAACTCTGTCAACATGGACCAGGACCAGTTCCAGCTAGGAAAGAGTAAAGTGTTCATCAAAGCTCCGGAGTCGGTATGAAAGAAGTGGTCGGTCCGGTGTAAACCAGTCCTGTGGTGCTCTGGGTTCTGGTTTTCAGGCTCTTTGTCTTTTGGTTGTTTCCTCTCTGCAGCTCTTCCTGCTGGAGGAGATGAGGGAAAGGAAGTACAACGGCTATGCTCGGGTCATCCAGAAGGCGTGGCGCAAACACATCGCGGTCCGCAAGTACGTCAAGATGAGGGAGGAAGGTACGTGTCTCCAGTGAGTCGGTCACTGAAGTCCAAACCCGGGTTTTTGTCTCGAGTGACGTGTCTGTTGTTGTGGTTCTTCAGCCTCTGACATCTTGCTGAACAAGAAGGAGCGCCGCAGAAACAGCATCAACAGGAACTTTGTGGTGACTACTTGGGGACGGACAACCACCCCGAGGTCAGACAGTTTGTCGGCCGCCGAGAGAGGATCGACTTCGCCGATGTGGTCATGAAATACGATCGAAGATTCAGGGTAAAAACCACCGACAGCAAAGCCAGGTTTAAACCTAGTTCCAGAACCAGACCGGGGTCTAAATCTGTAACTGAACAGTCCCTGTTCTTGTTGTTCTACAGACAGTCAAGCGGGATCTAATTCTTACCCCAAAGTTCCTGTACCTGATTGGTCGAGAGAAGGTGAAACAAGGTCCAGATAAAGGTCAGATCCAGGAGGTTCTGAAGAGGAAGATTGAGGTCAACAAGATCCAGTCAGTTTCTCTGAGGTAGGTCACAAGAGCCTGGATCAAAACCTGGAATAACAGCTAGAAGCACAGATGAAGACCACCAGGGTCAGAAGCAGAAAGGAAGAACTAGGACCCCTAGGATGGATCTTTTTGTGAATGATTTATTTAATGTCTGTCTCTCTGACCTGTCTGTCTGTCTGTCCGTCAGCACTCTGCAGGACGACTTCTTCATCGTCCATGAGGAGGAGTATGACAGCGTTCTTCAGAGTGTCTTCAAGACGGAGTTCCTCAGTCTGCTGGTCAAACGTTATCAGGAGAAAACTGAGAAGAAGCTGCCGCTGAAATTCAACAACCTGTCAGTACCAAACCTGTCTGTCTCTCTGCCTGTCTGTCTGTCTGTCTGTCTGTCTGCCTGCCTGTCTGTCTCTCTGTCTGCCTGTCTCTCTGCCTGCCTGACTGTCTGTCTCTCTGTCTGTCTGTCTCTCTGTCTGTCTGTCTGTCTCTCTGTCTGTCTCTCTGCCTGTCTGTCTGTCTGTCTGTCTGTCTCTGTCTCTCTGTCTCTGTCTGCCTCTCTGTCTGTCTCTCTGCCTGTCTGTCTGTCTCTCTGTCTGTCTCTGTCTGTCCTCTGTCTGTCTGTCTGTCTCTCTGTCTGTCTCTCTGTCTGTCTCTCTGTCTGTCTCTCTGCCTGTCTGCCTGCAGCATGGTTTTCAGTAACTTTCCATCTGTCTTTCCCTCCAGTCTGGAATTTAAGGTGAAGAAGGGCGGCTGGGGTCCGTTCAGCAGTTCAGGGTCGAGGCAGATCCAGTTCCAGGTGGGTCAGGGAGACGAGGTGGTCCTGAAGCCCAGCGGGAAGTCCCTGCAGGTGTCCATCGGACCGGGTCTGCCCAAAAACTCCAGTGAGTTCTTGATTCAGGCTTCGTCAGAACATCGTGTTCTCTGCTCCTCACTTCCTGTCTGTGTGTTTTTAGGACCCACTAGGAAGGACAAGCGCAAGAGCCGCTACGTGGGCAACCAGGCTCCGCCCACCAGCCAGTACCACTCAGGTAGTAGAGTTAGAAAAGACGTCAGCTGTCTTAGGAGGTGGTGGGTTGTAACATGTCTCTTTTTTTTATTCAGCTTCTCGGTACAGAAGGGGCGGGGGTCAGAGAGGAGCCTCCACCTCCTCCAGAGGCTCCATCCTCAGGCAGCAGTCCAGCATGGAGCAGCCCACACTGCCTCGCCACCACAGCCAGTATCCCCCCGAAAACCAGAAGGTCCAACAAAACGATATGGGCTTCATGGGCGTCCCTGACCAGGGCGCTGCAGGGTGAGGCTGCTGGGAGTGACCCAGTACAACCACTGAATCCATCTGTGTGTGCAGTGTGACTAATCCCTGCTCCCCGCCTGCAGGCTGCAGCGGCGGCGGTCGAAGGAGGTGAGGCCTCTTCCTGGAGCAGGTCGACCCAAACCGAAGCCGCGGACTCCTCAGTGCAGAGCTCTTTACGCCTATGACGCTCAGGACACCGACGAGCTCAGCTTCAACGCCGATGATGTCATCGAGATACTCACTGAAGGTACTGCTAGCACTGTAGCATTTCTGCTACTATTAGCACTGCTGTTCCATATACTGTGTACTATTACCACTGCATGGCTAACTGCTCTTAGCGATAGCGTTACCTGCAGACCTGCAGACCCTGTGAGCGCTCTACTGTGTGTCTGCAGATGCGTCTGGTTGGTGGTTCGGCCGGTTGCGGGGCAGAGAGGGAATGTTCCCTGGAAACTATGTGGAGAAGATCTAGACCTCCTTGGTGGGGGGTCAGAGGTCACCAGAGGTCACCAACCTGCTGCTGCAGCTGGGGTCAAAGGTCACACGAAACTTAAACAAATCAGCGAAGGCCAAGCAGGAAGCTGAAGATGAGCTCAACCAATAGATATGTTTCAGTTTGAGTGGCAGCTGTCAGTCAGAGGTCAGAGTCATAGGTCAGCTTCTGCCTGTGGACACCTGGACACTAATGTGTCCTCGTCCCCGTCACGCTGCATACATTCAGGTTAAACGTCTCCGTGTGACTTCAGTCTCTGATCATCTCACAGCAGGCTGATCAGTTTTCGCCTCAGTGTTACCATGGATACGGTGTAAGCCCCCCTCCCGCTTGTAGGCTTCAGTCTGCACTGAACATTCAAACAGAACAAATTTAGTGAGAAGTTTAAAAGCCGCCTGCAGAGTTTGGTGAACGGAGACTAAACGTCACACCAGAGCTTTAAAATGTAGAAAAACAAAAAACTTTTATTTCTCTGAACAATGATTTTATCTCTGATCCAAGTACCAAATAAAAAGTAAATTAAAATCAACTTCATTGATGGTTAAATTGTTTTACAGTAATCGCTGTTTCCTGCTCAGGTCACATGTTCAGTGCTTCAGCTGCTCTGATCAGATCCATGTCTGTAACTGAAGCTGCTGCTGCTGCTGGTACGTTACTAACAACACACTACATTACCCAGAGTTCAGTCCCTCGGGAGGGTTGTGCTGCCTTCAAATGCTGATGGAAAAGTGGAGTGTGATATGATTCACACAGCTGTCAACACGTGTGTTTGGAATAACTGCCAGAAAAAAAACACTCCACAGTTCCCTGTGTCAGAAGTCACAGAGTGCACGGTCATATTTACAGCAATGAAAGTTTTATTAGAGTATTTCTCATGTTGTTAATCCCACAGGATTTTAATTAAACTAAAATGAAATCATATTTATTTTATCTCATAAATTACATCTTTATTTATATATTAGCTTCGTCACACGTCCCATGAACAGAATAATTAATAATTGAAAAAAGGGTTTTTATAATTTTAATTTTTTTTTCGGCGGCTGGGAATGTCTTCAGTGTGTCTCTCTGTGGGGACATGGATCTGTCTCGCCGTGCTGTCTGTGTCTCTGTCCACTTCTCTGGATCCGTTTTCCCGTCCATATCCATCAGCGGCGGACATTTACGAGGCTGAAACGTGTCCGTGAACGCATCGTGACCTTTTACCCAGTGCGCTACCGACAGCCCTCCTGACTGTCATGCGTTCAGGTTCACGGTAACGTGTGTGACTGGCAGCCCGTAGCCCGGTGAGCCGGCTGTCACCGTTTACCGGATCCGTGGAGCTGTCGGACGGGCAGCTAGCCTGTTAGCTGGCGGCCATAACGGGTGTTTAGTAGCTAACAGCAGCGGAGATGGAGGAGTTTCTGGCGAGCTGCCTCCAGGCCGTGAAGGTAACACAGACAACATCAGCTAGCTGTTAGCCGCAGCTAGCCGCCAGGCTACGGTGGCCTGTTAGCAGGTTTACAGCGCGCTCATCATGTATTCAGGATTTATTTATTCAGCGCTGTCGAGTTAGCCCGACTACAACTTTTCACAGTACACTTCCGGTCACTTACACCTTTCACACTAAACTTCCGGTCAGACAACTACGTCATCAAATTTCACAATAAATCATTTATTTATCTACATTTCTATAAAATCATTTACATAAAGAAACACACTATTTATTATTATTGTTATAAAAAGACAGTTAAAATATAATTAGATTAGACTACAAACTGTACAAGAATAGATTGAATCATGTAGTTACTGTATTATGTAAATATTACTATATTATTATAATGTAGTGACACTAAACACTAAACTTTGTCACAGAACATGTGAACATCTGATCATGTTTACGTTGAGCTTCCTTCATGTTTTCCTGTGTTTATAAGTCTGTGCTACTTCCTGGTTCTGGTTCTAGGCAAACGTGGATCAGGCTGGTCCAGGGTTCCATGTTGTCCTCGGGAACGAGGCCTGTGACGTGGACTCCATGGTGTGCGCTTTGGCCTACGCCTACTTCCTGTCCAAGGTAAAGAACTGTCCAATCAGTTGCCAGTACTTGTCAGTAGCTTCAGTCTCTTCAGTCCTGAGGTCTCTCTGTCTCTGTCAGACGGCACAGAGCGACATGCTCGCTCTCCCTCTGCTCAACATCCGGCAGTCAGACCTGGTGCTGCGGTCAGATAACGTTTTCTGCTGCGTCAGACCGGTTTGTCTCCAGACCTCCTGCTGTACAGGGAGCAGCTGGACCTGCGAGCGCTGCAGCAGGCTGGCCGCTTGCAGCTGACGCTGGTCGACCACAACATCCTTCCCAGGTAACAGCAGACATTCGCTGAGGAGCCGCAAACACCTGACAGGTGTGTGTCACAGTGTGTCTGTGTGTGTCTGTCTCCTGCAGTTCAGACAGCGACCTGGAGGGGGCCGTGGTAGAGGTGATTGACCACCACCTGCTGGAGAGAGAGCCCTCAGCCTCCTGTCCTGTTACCGTGGAGACGGTGGGATCCTGTGCTACCTTGGTAACAGAACGTATCATCCAGAAAGCTCCACACATCCTGGACCAGCAGCTGGCTCAGCTGCTCTATGGTACACACCTGATCACATGACGTGATCCGCCTCAGGCGGTCACTGAGTGCTGACCGGTGTCTTTGGTCGTCTTTTCCTGTGTGTGTAGCGGCGGTGGTGCTGGACTGCGTCAACATGGCTCCCGCTGCAGGTAAAGTGACTCCTAAAGACAGTCAGTATGCCGCAGCGCTGGAGACCAGATTCCCTGCTCTGCCACCGAGGGGCGCTCTCTTCCAGGCGCTGCAGAACGCAAAGTTTGACGTCTCAGGTGGGTTTCCGAGGCCTCGCCTGTACCTGCCGGTGTCATCCACACATGCTCAGTGTTTTTTTCCCCTCAGGTCTGAACACTGAACAGATGCTGCTGAAGGACATGAAAGCTGTCGCAGGAAGTTTGAATGTTGCTGTCTCCGTCCTCTACATCACACTGGAGGTCAGTACTGTAGAGTTCCTGCTGCCCCACCCAATGGTCAGCAGATGCACTGATGGCAGCCTGACAGCAGGGGGAGGCAGAGAGCAGCGGGTATGACCTGTTTTAGATTGTGTGTGTGTGTGTGTGTCAGGAGTTCCTACAGAGGCCGGAGATGGAGGCAGAGCTGTCGGCCTTCTGTCAGAAGTTTGGATACGATTTGTTGCTGCTGATGACAATCTCATTCACTGAGAGCAAAGAGCCAATCAGAGAGCTCGCTGTGTTCAGCCACAGCACCACCTGCAGGGACCAGGTACTCACTGTTTCTGCAGCTGTTATCCACTGCTGTAAGTTGTGTTTGTTGAGGTGTCCTCCGTCCTCAGGTTGGCCAGTACCTGGAACAGGCCCGTAACCCCGCCCTCAACCTTAGTCCAATCAGCAGCCTTCATCCTCACATCTCAGCCTATCAGCAAGGTGACGTTTTAAGAGGAAGTGAATGGAAGGGTGGATGAGGGGAGGCGTAGGTTCTGCTCTGACCCTAACATGAGTTGGTCTTCTCCTCCAGGAAATACGTTGGCGTCTCGGAAGAAGCTCCTCCCCATTGTTAAGGACTTCCTGAAGGAGCTGGAGGGAGACGGTTACCTGGGAAACGTAGAGGAAGAGGATGCTCAGGTCCCGCCGACCCCCAATGAACAGCCTGGTGGAGGGCTGTCCCCTAGATGATGGTCTGCCCCGCATCAGTGCTCAAGACCTGGAGGAGAAGTTCAGCAAGATGGCCGACAGAGGAGGGAACTGACATCTGAGCGGACACGTGTCAAACATTAGGACGATTCTGTGGACGTCAAAGTGTAACAGCAAGAGAGAAAGAAGTTAAAAGCTTTTAATCACAGATCCACCAAAACCGTTTCCGTCAACACAATGAACTTTGACCTGAGAGCCAGAGAGGAGCAACAGAAGGAAGTCCAGACCAAACCTTTCAAAATAAAACCCCGTGTTCTGGTCCGAGGAGTGACGTCTGCAGACTCTCAGAACCGAACATCCCCCAAAGTGAGTCGGCTCAGCTCGACCCGCCACCACACACACACACAGGTTTTTAAAGGCAGCATGCAGAGCCGGGTGAACGCTGCCGTCACTCGCTGAGCGTTCTGTCTGCACGCCGATCCAACAAGAAATAAACACGTCTGAAACCAAGCATGTCACATCATTTCATATCTGACAGACCGGCGGCCATGTTTGATTGAGATGAAAGCGTAGGGATAACTTTGTTTCAACCTGCTGTCATCCATGAATCTGTTCCACACCTGTGCAGCAGCTTCACACCAGAGCTGAGAACAGCTGAAGTGTCAGGTGCTCTCTGAGAGGAGGCAGCTTTTACTGTGACACAAAGGGAGGAAGTTCAAGGCAACAGGAAGTTACAGCAACCTAACAGTGGACAGTGTTTCCCTTCTGTTGATGGCTGCTTTGTATGTTTTAGTTTTTACCTGCTGAGTTAAAGGTCCATCAGAACCTGCTGACCTTTGACCCCAAACACACCACAGACACAGAAACATCCAAACAGATCCGATTGTTCCAAACATGCCTTGTTTTTAAATATTTCTGCACGGATAAATAAACCCACCAGTGCCGGGTCATAAGGTTAAAACTCTCCTGTGGTTGTTTCAGTGTCAGACTGTGTGTGTGGGCTTTAGGACCCTGAGGACTCCTGACACTTCCTCCTTCTTTAAATAGCCTCAGCAGCTGAGTGGTGGATGCTAATGAGGTCCACCTGTCTGCACGGAGTAGGTGAGCTCCGACCAATCAGGCGAGGCTCTGCTGTGAAATGCAGCTGAACCTGTCTGGTGAAGAGAGAGAGAGAGGCGGGGCGAGAGACCTACAGAGTCAGAGAGGGAACTCCTCAGAGAGAGAGAGAGAGAGGGGGAAGGAGGCCGACACACTCAGACACTCCAGCAGGTCATACGTGCTGGTCAGGACACTGTGACATCACCGTGACATCATGAGTTCCAGCACTGAGTGCACGGACACCGAGGACCGGTACGTTAAAATTTAGACCCGAAACACAGCCGAGCTTCTGGTTTCAGCTGTGTGTGTGTGTGTGTGTGTGTGTGTGTGTGTGTGTGAGAGTCTGTGTGTGTGTGTGTGTGGTGTGTGAGTGTGTGGTGTGTGTGTGTGAGAGTCTGTGTGTGTGTGTGTGTGTGTGTGTGTGTGTGTGTGTGTGTGTGTGTGTGTGTGTGTGTGTGTGGTGTGAGTGTGTGTGTGTGTCTGTGTGTGTGTGGTGTGTGTGTGTGTGTGTGTGTGTGTGTGTGTGTGTGTGTGTGTGTGTGTGTGTGTGTGTGTGTTTCCTGTTCCAACAGAAAGAGGAAGCTGAGTTTTTGGTGTTTTAGTACAAGTGAATTCCTCCTGATGGTCAGTGAAGGTGTCTCTGTGGTGCGTTCACTGCTCTGTTATTATTGATTTCATGGATCAGTATTAAGGTTCCTGGCCTGATTCAGGTCATTAGACCAGCAGTCTGATGTCCCTCTGAGGGTCCTCTGGTTGTAATGAGGTTCTGAGATTCTTTTTTAATCACACTGAAACCCTCAAGAAGAAGCTCCTCAAACACACAGCAACACATCAGGATTCCTCAAGACCCTTTTTATTTCACCAGAAGCTTCTTCAGGGACTGCGGATCATCTTGAATGTCCCTCAGGATTAATAAAGTGTCACTGACTGTTCCTTTGAGGACCTTGAAGAACCATCATCTGCACTGGCTGGATTTCCAGCTGTGGTTTTTCCCAGATGGTCCCTGAAGGCACCACCGTGGAAACATAACCCCCCCCCTCAAGTGTTCAATACCTGCTCGACTTTACCTGTGACCTACACAAACACGCACACAGCTGTGATTATCTGGGCGGGTGCTTGACAACAAACAGTGGAACAATAGAGCCCCGCCCCCCCACTCACCTGCTCAGGTGTGTCTGTGTCGAACAACCAGAGTCAGAGCGGAGGAGACGCCGCCAGGCAGGTTTGTTCAGTCTGATCCGATCAACAGCCTGGCTGTTCAACTGACACATGCCAGGCTGTGAGGAGTCTTACCTGCTGACAGGTCAGAGTCACATGACCACATAAACCAGGAAGAAGAGTGGAGTCTGGTTTCAGAGAGAACAGAGGAAGGAATGCAGCACTGTGTGTGTGTGTGTGTGTCTGTGTGTGTTCATTCACTGACTTTAGCATCCTGTGTTTGACTCCCCACGCAGGACTGCCAAGAGGTCCTCGGTCCCACCCAACATCCAGGACATGGAGCTGAGGGAGGAGTGGCAGGATGACGGCTTCCCCAGGTCAGGGGTCACCTTTCACACACGGAGACTGAGAGGCCATGTTAGCATCTGACACATGCGCTTACAGAAGCTAACAAAGGCTAACAGATACAGATACTAACATTCTGACACTGGCAGATGCTAACACATGCTAACAGGGAGACTGATAGACAGTGGCGGTGATGCATGTTGATGCTAGCAAATGCTAACAGATACTACCAGTGACAGGAGCTAACATGCTGACCCAGACAGACGCTCAGGGACAGCCAGTGTGTGGTGCATATAGAAAGTGTTAAAACTGTCCTCACAGACACTAACTGTCACTCAAAGGCATCCTTTCCTGTTCTCTTTTGGGTTTTTGGGGTTTTTCTGGTCCAGACCGCTCCCAGAGGACTGTGGCAATGCAGAGGAGGCCGAGAGTCCAGCAGGAGGCGCCGGGCGCCCGGTGAGAGTCCAGGGACAACAGAGAAGATGCAAGATATTGTTGGTATTTTGTGTTCATTGTGCGTCTGTTTCTTCTGCCCATCCCCTGACTTCTGTTAGCCCCGCCCACCACCCTCGACCTCTCAGGTACGGTGGGGGGCGGGGCTAAGAAGCGCCTGGTGGCCCCGACTCTCAGCCTCACTCTGAGCCACCGTGACTCACACGACTTGAACGACAGTTTCTCTGCTGCCGCGCTGTCGGCGACTCCGGACGAGACGCCGTCTCTTGACATCAACCTGGAAGCTCTGGAGACGCCATCGGACAGCGAGACAGGAACACTACCGGACAGCACGCATGACCTGGAGTGGGAGGGTGAGGCAGCTGAGAGAATGCTAAGCTAATGCTAATACTGAGCTGACTTCTCTGTGACCTGTCCCTGGCAGATGACCTCCCTCGGATGGGGAGGGGCGGGGCTGTGGGCGTGGCCAGGAGCCCAGTGGAGCATTCAGAGGGTCTGATGGGGCTGGACCAGGTGGACAGCAGGGGGCGCCGCTGGAGGAGGTTCTGCATTGCAGGACATGAATACCACGTCAACATGAGCGTCCTGGAGCCATACCTACAGGTCCTGTCACACGGAGGTCAGTGGTCACACACACACACACACACGTGTAGGTCCTGATATCCACCTGCAGGGGGCAGAAGTGTTTGGATGTGTCAGCACACTTTTTTTATATTGATGAAGTTAATTTGTGATTTCTCTGTTTGTGACTGATTTTCAGGTTACTATGGAGACGGGATGAACGCCATCATCCTGTTCACTTCCTGTTACCTTCCGGAGAACACGGTGGAGGACTACGAGTACGTCATGGACAACCTGTTCAGGTGAGGTGAGGTGAAGGGACACCAGCCGTGATCACTGAAAGAGTGTAAAGGTGTAAAAACATGGCGTCAGCACTGAAAGGAGCGAGGAGGGAGTTAAAGAAGTGTGTGTCTGCCTGCAGGTACATCGTGGGGACGCTGGACCTGATGGTGTCAGAGAACTACCTGCTGGTCTACCTGTGCGCCATGGCTCCCAGAAACAAGCTGCCCGCCATCAAGTGGCTCCACCGCTGCTACCTATCCATCGACAGGAGGTATGAGGGTGTCACTCACAGGGGGCAGCCCTGAGGGGGGGGGGGGCAGCTGTAGCTAAAAATGTTTATGGGTCGTTGTCACGGCGACAGATGCTTCATTAGTGTCCTGATGTCTGTACAGGCTGAAGAAGGACCTGAAAGGCCTGCTGGTCGTTCACCCGGCCTGGTACATCAGAGCTCTGATCACTGTGGTCAAACCATTCATCAGGTCCGACACACACACAGACACAGATACACACACAGACACACACACACACACAGACACACACCTGTTCCTGAGCAGCAACCTGACTAAGTTAGCAACACATCAGCTAGCTGAAGGTGTGAGCAAACAGTGAGTGACCTGTGACCTCCATGTGACCTTTGACCTCACGTCCACAGTGAGAAGTTCAGCAGGAAAATCCGCTTTGTCCAGAGTCTTCAGCAGCTGTCAGAGTTCATCCCCACAGACCGGCTGCAGATCCCAGACGCCATCCGCGAGTACGAACACTGATGTTACTGAAGCTGATTCTTAGCGTTCAGTGTTTATGATGCTGACGTTAGAACCTGTCCGTGTTCTGTCCTCTGTCTGTCTGCAGGTTCGACAAGAAGTTGAACAGATGACAGATGAATGTTTGTCAGACTGGACGGAGGTCAGAGGTCATCAGAAGGCGGGGGCCTGCTGACCTTTGACCCGCTGCCTGTACAGACTGCTTTATTTATGCTGCCGTCTTGTGTGTGGACGGTGAGCTGAGCTGCTTCTGGGTCGGTTTTCAGACTCGTCTCGCCTTGCAGGAGGAGCAAAGAGGGAGGAGCTTCACATCACTGATCACACAGAGCTGTGACGGGTCTGGCTGCAGGGACGCTGTGCCGTGACTCAGGAGGCCGGTTAGGTTTACATGTCCAGCTGCCGGCCTGTGCTCCTGGTGTCGCCATCTTTGAAACCACAGAAGAAAACTGTGAGACCCTCGTGGCCACACTGAACCCACTGCAACACTTCCTGTTTACATTATTTATACATTTAAACGGCAGCGTGATGTTTCTGCTGCTGGCCACATGAATCCTCCATTTCTCCCTCTGCTGATGCTGCAGGTGTGAATCGTTGTAAATCAGGTTGATTGATCTGCTTCAGGTTAGAAGAAACACACGCAGGAGGCTGCTGATTGGTCACGGTTTTACTTCCTGTAATAAAAACATCAACCAAACGGCTCCCTGGACGACTTTGATGTGCTGAAATATTATATTAAGGACTCTGCTGAAATGTGCAGCTTTAATACCTGTTCTGACCCCCGGTTCTGTCCAGAAGGTGGCAGTGATGCACACACTGTTTGCAAACCTCCAGTGAACAGAAGAGGGAGGAGGAGGAGGAGGAGGAGGAGGAGGAGGAGGCTGATGAAGCTGATTCACCAGGACACAAACAGGTTTCAGTGGATTCAGACTGAAGATCAGTGAGTTCAGCTTGTGTGTGTGTGTCTGTGTGTGTGTGTGTGTGTGTGTGTCACTTATTGATTCCTGAACTCGTCTAACAGGCCATAAAACAGTGTGTTGGTGGAAAAGCTTTAAACTGAACAGATGGGGAAACAGCTCCCCTCTCAGTCCAGCAGGGGGCAGCCTGCTCCCACAGCTGAGGTCCAGGGACCTGCAGGGGTCCCTCCGTTTGTTTTGTGGTTCTGATGATCAGTAAATATCTCTTTCACGTTAAAGGATCATTATTATTTTACTTCTTAAATTCAGTGATGACCTCATGTGCATCCACTGCTGCTCTGGGGTCAGTTTGGTCCGATGAACAGCAGGTGGAGCTACAACAGCATGTTCGCTACAAACAGGTGGAGAAGAAGCAGAGCTGTGAAACAGGTCTGAGTCCTGATGACACGCATCCAATCTGTAATGATTAGTATTGGCCAGTGATAGCATTAGCAAGCAAGCTAAGGTTAGCTGCCTAGCTTTAGCCACTATGCAATGATTTATCAATCTTAGCTTAGCTTAGCCAGCTAGCTGTGACCATAGAGCACATGTGAAAGGCTGTGACCTAGCTGGATGTGGTTTAACTTATGCTGAATAATCTGGAAACAGTTATATAATAATTTAGCTCCAGATCAGCCTGAGGAGGTTGGAAGGGGAGCTAGCAAGCTAATATTAGCCAGTGTTACCCACATTATTAAATAACAGCTCCTCCACTGTTAGCTCACTGTTAGCGTCACTGTTAGCCACTGAGAAGGTTCCATCTGTGGTCATTTATTGATATTTGCACGTGTGACCTTTAACCCCGTCATAGTGTGTGTGTGTGTGGTGTGTGATGGTGGTGTGTGTGTTGAGCAGTGTGATGGTGTGTGATGGTGTGATGGTGTGTGGTGTGTTGGTGGTGTGTGATGGTGTGGTGTGTGTGTGGTGTGTGTGTTTTACAGTAGTTGTGCTTCTATCTCACTCTGATGACTTTACTATTTAACTTTACTCTCATTTATGGCCCGCCAGCTTCAGCCCCGCCCACAGCGCTCACTAGCTGTCCACGCGGCCTTTCTGCGCTCTGATTGGCTGGCTGTCGGGGCCGACCAATCACAGAGCGCGCTCCTGCGGAGGCTCGGTGTGTCCACGCTCTGCGCACGTGCTGCTTAGAAGGAAAGTAACGGGACACCCGGCTCGCCCCCCTCCGGTATAAAGCGGCGCTCGGACTGTTTACCGACAGAACCCCCGGGGCTGACTACATCCACTCCGCCTGCGCTCATGTTTAATTAGCCCTTTATTATTGTTATTATTATCATTTTATTAAATGATAAACTCTCTGATTTAATCCTAATTCCTGAATAAACAGCAGATTATCAGAATCACTCAGCCCGGTACCGTCCGAACAGCCGCCTCCGTCATGGTCCTCTCTCCGGTCAACAAGATGAAGGTGTTCCGGCTGCAGCTCTCGGACTCCGGCCGCTCCTTCTACTGCAGCGGGGACAAACTGTCCGGCTCCGTGCAGCTGGAGGCGGCTCAGCCCTGCAGGCTGGCCGGCCTGAGGGTCACCGCCGCCGGCTGCGCACGCGTGGTGCACCGCAGCGGGAAGAACCGCAAGAGCCGCAGCCAGGAGGTGGAGTACCTGAAGTACGAAGAGGAGGTGCGGCTGGATGAGGTGCTCAGCCAAGGTGAGGGCTTACCCGGATGTGGGTGCAGCCAATCAGAGTGCTGCAATATTTAACATAAACATGTTTACGTCATCAATCAGCTGATCAATCAGAAACATGCAGCAGGCACTAGCTCACATGTTTATGTTCATCTGAAGCAAACTGTCAGAAACAGACACAGACACACACACACACACACAGACAACACACACACACACACACAGACACACAGACACGCAGATAGACACACACACACACACACACACAGACACACACACACACACACACAGACACACACAGACACATAACCACACACACACACAGACAGACACACAGACACGCAGATAGACACACAGACACACACACACACACAGACACACACACACACAGACACACACACACGACACACACACACAGCACACACACACACACAGACCACAGACACCACACACACACACACACAGACACACACAACACACAGACAACACACACACACCCAGACACACACACAGACACACACACACACACAGACACTACACACCACACACAGACACACACACAACACACAGACCACCACACACACAGACACACAGAACACAACACACGACACAAGACAGACACACACACACCAGACTCTCTCTCTCTCTAACTGCCTCCTCTCTGGTTCAGGCTCTGACGGCTTCTTCCTGCTCCAGCTGCTAAACCTTCAGTTTCCAGTTTGGCTTCGAGCTGCCGCCGCCCGGGTGAGCCTCTGACCGCCCCCCTCTCTCTTTCTCTCTCTGATCTCAGCTGATCAGGGCTTATTGATCGACCCGCTGACCCCTCTCTGCTCTGTTTTCAGCCGTCTGGTGTCGTCCTACAAAGGGAAGTTCGGCTCGGTCCGGTACTACGTGCTGGGCGAGTTGCAGCAGCCTTCCCAGCGTGCTCTGCAGTGTGAGAGGGAGTTCGAGGTGGAGGAGCCGCTGGACGTGAACCAGGCCGACCTGCTGGTGAGAAACACATCACAGCCTGATCCGAGGCCGGACACACACAGACACACACACAGACACACACACACACACTGAGGAGCAGCTCAGGCTGGATCAGCACCACTTAAATCCAGCATCCACAGCAAAGAAGCTGAACACTGGAACTATGTAAAGAACAGACTCATGGAGAGCGCTGAGTCATCAGTGCTGCTCTTCCTCCGCTGATGAAAACCTGCTGGCTCAGACGTCCAGCAGTCCCACGTGTCCCAAACACAACAGCAGCTGTCAGGAGGCTCAGCCACTGCACCACAGTCATGTAGCCATGATGCTAAGCTAGCAGCAGCCACGTTTAGATAAACCTTTAAAAACACGCTGATGTGCTGATGGGCAGGAAATCTGCAGCAATCTCATGACTCAGCAGGAGGAGGTGACACAGTGTGAGGACATTTTGTCTTAAACTCTGCGGTGACACCACACAAAACAAGTCGAACAAACGAAACATGAACAACAAGAACACAACTCTGGATTATATCTGAATATATCACTGACCCCTCCTCCTCTTCCTCCTCCTCCTCCTCTTCCTCCTCCTCCTCCTCCTCCTCCTCCTCCTCCTCCTCCTCCTCCTCCTCCTCTTCCCCCTCCTCTTCCCCCTCCTCTTCCTCCTCCTCTTTCTCCCCCTCCTCCTCCTCCTTCCTCTTCCTCTTCCGCTCCTCCTCCTCCTCCTCCTCCTCCTCCTCCTCCTCCTCTTCCTCTTCCTCTTCCTCCTCCTCCTTCCCTCTCTCTCCTCTTCCTCTTCCTCTTCCTCCTCCTCCTCCTCCTCCTCCCCTCTCCTCCTCCTCCTCCTCCTCCTCCTCCTCCTCCTCCTCCAGGCTCCAGCTGCGGCCTCCAAACAGAAGAAGGTCACCTGCATGTTCATCCCGGACGGTCAGGTGTCCATCAGCGCTCAGATTGACAGGAAGGGATTCTGCGAGGGCGAAGACATCAACATCAACGCCAAGTTCGAGAACACATGCTCCCGTATCGTCATTCCGAAGGCCGCCATCATCGCCACACACTCCTACGTCACCGACGGTCACACCAAGGTGACGACCTGCACACACACACACACACCTCCGGGTTCCTGAGAGCAGGTCTGAGCTTCTTTCTGCTTCCTGTCCAGGTGCAGCGTCAGAAGCTGTCAGCGGTCCGAGGAAACCACATCATCTCTGGAATGTGTGACATGTGGCAGGGGAAGACCATCAGAGTGCCCAAACTCAAGCCCACGCTGCTCGGCTGTGACATCATCAAGGTGGACTACACACTCATGGTGAGTCATGGACGATGTCATCAGATCAATGACATGATGATAAAGCGAGGACATACATCACAATGACCCCCCCCCCCCCCCCCCCCCCCCCCGCAGATCTACCTGAGCATCCCTGGCAGTGAGAAACTGATCCTGGAGCTGCCACTGGTCATCGGCACCATCCCGTTCAGCGGCGTCGGCAGCAGGACCAGCAGCATGAGCAGCCAGGCCGACTCCATGAGCAGCTGGTCCTCCTTCCCCTCTGCACCGCCCAGCTACAGCAACATCCACAGGGACCTGAGGGTGGAGGGCCCCCGCACGCCGCTGCTGCACGACTATGACGACGGAGAGGACCGCGAAGACGGAGGCCTCTTCATGAGGGCACCTGAACTGTACTACCCCCCACCCCCGGCATACAGCGAGGTGAGACAGCAGAAGCATCTGAGACGTGATCTGAGACATGATGAGGTCAGTGTGGAGACGAGGTTAACGTGTCTTCTTTCTTGTGGTCTACAGGTGGATGGGGACTCTGCTGACCCTCCTCAGACCGTCCAGGTCTTCTGAGGACATGCTCTGAGGACACACTACATGAGGAGCGCGTCCCCGTGACGGTGTCCCAGCATCAGGTCCAGCTGCGATGAGGGGACCCCGGGCTGGACTCGGTGCAGAGTGCTCCAGCCTGTTGTCATACGTTGCTGTGCAGATTGTGTTGTTGTTTTTTTGTTTTACTTTAGTAACAGGAAGTTACATCATATGATTGTGTATATTTTGTAAATAAGAGATTTTTTTATTTTTTTATTCAATAAATAAAGCGTTAAACATCTGATCTGTCTTTCTTTCCCTTTGTGAGTCTGGTCCCACCAAAATAAAAGCCTCTGTGCCTCTTACATAAACCAGTTGATTTATCTGACTCTGTCATGATGAGGGTCGGTCCATGTGTTGGATAGACGGCCTGCACAGCGTTGGTGTTAGCAGAGGTAGGTGAGGGGTCAGACCTTCAGCAGGTGGCTCCGCTCTTTATTTTGTGTCACACTGAACTGAACGACTGTTTTTCTTTTCACTAGACGGTGACCTGTTTGTAACACGGCACTGACAGTAGGGGGCGCACCGAGGCGTCATGTCACCACACCTGGAAGCACCAAAATAGGAACGGTTTGTCTGCAGCTGGTTTCTGGTGAGTTCAGGTTTGAATGAGCAGAGGTGTCATCACCATCTGGAGGTGGGTCGACTCTCTGCTCAGCTCTGACAGGACGTTTGTCTATGGGAAGGTTTCCCAGTGAAGTGTGGGCAGTCAACATGTTTTTATGGGTGTTTTGTTTGTTTTGAAGGTTCGACTCCTCCAAGTCCCTGCAGTGTCCTCCAGATAACACTGTGTGTAATCTGACCTGTTGTTTACTGCCACTGCAGCTGTTCACATCAGACAGACGGTACAACAGCACAGTGCAGCCGAGGGTTGTGTCCAGTGACTGTGACGTTTTCATCAGGTGTGTAAATTCATAGAAACATAAGTACATCTCAGAGCTTTAACAACATGAAACAAACCGGACACAGAAAGCCTGGCACACGTCTGCTGATGGTGGGTTTCCACTTCCTGGCTGCGGAGTCAGAACATCACCAGGAAGAAGATGCAAATTTACAGAGAGAGAGGCACCGGTGCATGAGCTGAATTACCAGTATGAACCAGAGTGATGAGAGAGGAGAGGTCAGAGGTCAGACACACAGACACACACAGCGTAGGTCTACAGCAGCACAGCTGTGCTAACTGTTAAGTTATATCGGCCCTATGACGCCTGTTCTACCTGTGGCTGAGGCCATGTCAACAGGTGCCTGGACCTATCAGTTATACCCCTTACTGGACAGAGAGGGTGTAGTCTGGTCTTAAAGGTGGAGGTGGTGTCTGCCTCATGAACTGAAGCTGGTTCCATAGTAGTGGTGCCTGACAGCTAAAGGCTCGTCCTCCCGTTCTACTAAGTAAAGCTGCACTCGGAGGTCTGACTGTTCTGTTAGGAGCATGCGGTTCTATCAGGTCCTGCAGAGATCATGGAGCTAGTCCATGTAACAACACTCTGAGAGGGGATGCTCCTGATCTTACAGAGGTGAAAGAATGCTCTGTGTATGTGCAGCACATGCCTCTGCCTCATGTTACAGCTGACCCGGTTAGCCGTGGCCCACTTCTTTTTCTTCCTCTTTCTTCTTGGAACAGTCTACGTGACCAGCAGCATGCCTCCGCTCTCATCGGCCCGTGGAGTCTCCCAGGCGGCGTGTGATTGGCTGAAGGTCCTGTGGACACTTGTTAAGAGAGTGACCGGGGGCCTGAGTCAGCCGTTCACATTCCTGCTTCCACATTTAGAAGCACTGAGCTAACGGTAACAGCAGCTCTGACTCAGTGGCAGCCTGCAGACGGAGAGCAGGGCAAAGGTCGGCACAGCCCTGCTGCTCCGTCGCGCTCGTCTTTACACGCTGCGGCGAATGCATCACAGGACGTCATCGATAACCTGCACTGTCTCTGAGGGGCAGCTTTGTGTTGTGTTCAGGGACGCAGTGTGAGACTCATAGCTGTGTCAGTGCCCCCTGCAGGCTGCACGCCTCATTACATCTGGTTGTCTTCCATCCAGGATTAAAGAGGGTGGTGCCTCCACCCTCCTCCTGTAATATACCTATATATATATATATATCAGCTGATTTTTAAGAAGATACGACACTTAACACGTGAAGCTGTTTATTCAGCAGCTGGACTCACAGATAAAACAGGTGTTTGTATAAAAGTTTAAAAACATTCAGTGCTGGTTAAAACCTTCATCGTGGTCTTCATCAGCTGGACGGTTTAGACCTGATGATCAGTGAAAGATAATCACGTCCGTGTGTGTGTGTGTTTCAGTAAATAGCCTCGTCCATGTTGTCGTCACTGTCTCCTCCAAAGTCCTCTCCGTTGTCAAAGTAGGACATGATGTAGTCCGTCTCCTGAGCCGAAGAACACGCCGTGAGACTCAGAACAATAAAACGACTGAATGAGCTCCAGGACAGAAACGACTCACCTCCTCAAACTCCTCCTCGTCATACTCCTCTTCTCCTTCAGCCTCCTCCTCCTCCTGCTTCTTCTTCTCCTCTCCCTCCTCCTCTTCCTCCTCGCTCTCCTGCTGCTCCTTCTTCTCTAGTGTCTGGGGCGGAACACAGTGACGGCAGACATGTTTGTTTAGGTATTAATGATGTGATTTTAGGGTGTTTATGCTCTTTCTGCCATGCAGGCTTAGAGCTGGATCCTGCTCTAGCTTAGCCACAGTTATGACCTGTGCATCAAATCCTGCTTCAGAGGAACAGTTCGAAGTGTTCTGTTGTATCCAGGACTGCTGGACTGAGGCTGTCTGAACGATCGCTCTCACCTCCAGTTTGAGCAGAACCTCCTCCTTCTCCTTGACGTTCCTCTTTTTCTTCTGACCGGGCTGAACTCGGTCTGACCGACTCACCACCGCCGGCGTGCCTGAGGACAACGACAGCAAAGACCTGGATCATCATCTGAACCACACCTGGGTCACAGTCCTGTCACAACAGCAGGTGCTGACACCTGAGAATGAGTGTGTTTGGAAGGCACTGACTGTCTCTGGCAGGTTTCTTGATGCGGACTCGCAGCTCTTTGGGGAATCTCTTCCAGTCTAAAAACAACACAGACTGCTCGTTACACAATACACTAGTAATGATCCTTCTTCTACAGATATAGACAGAAACAGGCCTCCGTCTGTGGGCCGAGGAGGAGCACTCCTGGCTCCAGCAGAGGTCACAGTAATAAGGTTTCTTTAACATCCTCTCAGCAGTTACCATGGTTACAGGTCAGTGGGGCGTCTCACCTATGGTCCAGTCCGGCAGGCCGTCCGTCTGCTCGCTGCTGTGATATTTATCCGAGTACCGCTCCACATCTGGACAGGAAGCACACAGAGGAGACCTTCACAATAAAGCTCTCTGTGCTGATCTTGGTGTAAGACTTGGTCATTGTGAGGACATTAAATGTCCACGTGAGTGTGAGTGTGTGTGACCTCTGACCTCTTTTTTTTGGCAGCAGGCTGGATGAAGCCTGGCAGAGTCCTCATGGCTCCTCTGAAATCCTGCTTCAGAGCTAGCAGGTACTCCGCCTCCTCCCCTCCTGTGAGCGGGAGGGGCTTCTGCTCCATCGCCTGAACAACAACAGCACAGTCAGCTACGTCTACGGTTACAGCAGGAACAGCCAATCATCTCTCTGTGTGTGTTGCCTTACAGGATACACGGGCGTGGGCTGCTGCATGGTTGGAGGCAGCGCGTCTCCTCTGGCGATGGAGACCGAATCAGCACCAAAACCCATCATCCTGCGGCCGTGCCCACGACGCGCCATCGCTGCTGCTGCTCAGACACACAGAGGTTTCTGGGCGGGGTCAGGGTGGTCGGAGGAGGATCTGAATCCAAACAGAAGTAAAATATCAGACCTGCAGTGACAGCAGGACTTCACAGAGCTGATCATCGACCCATCATACACACTGCATAGAATACAATAGAAATACTTTATTCATCCCAGGCTGGGGAATTTTTCATGCAGGTCAGAGTTGTGTCGCAGCCTCAGGGCATGATGGGAAATGACTGGATCTGACCTAATCTGACAGTGGACAGGTTTAGATGTTGGCACAGTAAATAAAGTTAAAAAGAACCGAACTGTATTTTTTAGGGTTAATTCTTTTAAACATTTGTTAGTAGTCGAGGATCATAAGTTATTATCTCACAAAACTAAAAAGCTGTGACGACTGTTAAAATCTTTTGACTTCCTTTTAAATTATTTCTGCAGTTTGAGAAGGAAAAACTGATTTAAAGAAGAATAAATCTAGAACAGATGCACGACTCACAGCATGTAGTGTAGCTTATCTGTGCACTTTATTAACCCATGACTGGATCTATCAGGACGTGAGTGTTTCTGTCACTTCCTGTTCAGACTGGTGACCTGCAGCTGTGTGTCTCTGTGAAGAGGACACGCCCCCCGCCCTCAGGTGTAGGTGCCTCGCCCTGATGAGAGGCTACAACCTGCTGCCCTCCTCCCTTTGTTCTGTTTGAACACACTCAGGCTGAGAGATTTTAAATCTTATCACAGAAAACACAGATCTGCAGCACCGCTGAGGCCCAGGTGAGTCCCTGTAGTCTTCACATGTGGTTCATGGTTGTATGTGTGTAGGTAAAGGGCTGAATCTGTTGTCACGCAGGTGGACAGCAACAACCTTTAACCCGTTACATGTGCTTAACTTAGTGACGAGGTAAATACTGAAACTGCTCTGACCGTCAGAAACCTTTATTATTTTTCTTGTGAGATCAATGGAGTATCTGTTCTTGTGATCGGGAGGTCACCGGTTCAATTCCCGGTCTTGCAGGAGTGAAACCCTACAGTCACAAATGTCCTTAGAAATATAGATAACAAATAGAAGTACCGTATAATATAATTGTTTTGTGTGATTTGCTTTGGTTCCTCTGTGAGACCTCAGTAGTCCCGGCTAAAGCTAACGGCTTCACCGCGGTCTGTTTTCTCCGCTGTCTTCAATATAACACTTTTTGTTGGCTTTGCTAGTTTAACTTCGCTCTCTTGGCTGTAATAGTTTGTGTTAACTCTGTTAGCTGTTGTTGTTTTTGTTAGCACTGCTAGCTGCTGTTAGCTGCCTTAGCATGTGATAGCCGGGCGGAGCAATGTTAGCACGTTTATCCGCCGTGTCTGACCTCAGTCGGTCTGTGTTTTCGGGGATGAACCGTCCTCTCTCTGCTGTGTCCCTCCGCTGCGTCTCATCCTCCTTTCGGCTCTTTAAACGGAGACACTTGTTGTTTTCCGCGGTGATGCCTCAGTGTTTACATCTAGCTCCGCGCCATCATGGCTTCTTCTTCTCCTGTGGTGTTTAGTGGTGGCGCGCCACCTGCAGGTCGGAGTGTTTATGGCACGCTGCAGGTTCGCTGCAGTGCGGCCTCTGACCAGGGTTCAGTCTGAATTTACACCGAACTAAGCTCCGCTCTCAGCTGCCTTCTCCTTCTTTTTCTTGTTCTACTCCCTCCTCCTTCCTTCTCCTCTCCTCTCTCCTCTTTCCTCCTCCTTCCTCCTCCTCTCCTCTCTCCTTCCTCCTCCTCTCCTCTCTCCTTCCTCCTCCTCTCCTCTCTCCTCCTCTCCTCTCTCCTCTCTCCTCCTCTCCTCTCTCCTCCTCTCCTCTCCTCCTGCTCTCTCCTCCTCTCCTCCTCTCCTCTTTCCTCCTCCTCTCCTCTTTCCTCCTCCTCTCCTCTCTCCTCCTCCTCTCCTCTCTCCTCCTCCTCTCCTCTCTCCTCTCTCCTCCCCCTCTCCTCTCTCCTCCTCTCTCCTCTTTCCTCCTCCTCTCCTCTCTCCTCTCTCCTCTCTCCTCTTTCCTCCTCCTCTCCTCTTTCCTCCTCCTCTCCTCTCTCCTCTTTCCTCCTCCTCTCCTCTCTCCTCCTCTCCTCTTTCCCCTCCTCCTCTCCTCTCTCCTCTTTCCTCCTCTCTCCTCCTCTCCTCTCTCCTCTTTCCTCCTCCTCTCCTCTCTCCTCCTCTCCTCTTTCCTCCTCCTCTCCTCTCCTCCTCCTCTCCCCTCTCCTCCTCTCCTCTCTCCTCTTTCCTCCTCCTCTCCTCTCTCCTCTTCCTCCCCCTCTCCTCTCTCCTCCTCTCCTCTCTCCTCCTCTCCTCTCTCCTCTTTCCTCCTCCTCTCCTCTCTCCTCCTCTCCTCTTTCCTCCTCCTCTCCTCTCTCCTCCTCTCCTCTTTCCTCTCTCCTCCCTCCTCCTCCCTCCCCCTCTCCTCCTCTCTCCTCCTCTCCTCTTTCCTCCTCTCTCCTCTCTCCTCCCTCCTCCTCCCTCCCCCTCTCCTCCTCCCTCCCCCTCTCCTCTTTCCTCCCCCTCTCCTTGTTATAATCCAGCGGCTCCACATTGACAGCAGTGACCCCCCCCCCCACCTCTCCTACTGGACCCCAGGGTCAGTGTCACCACCTCCTCCCCCTCCTCCCCCTCCATCCATCCATCCATTCTCACCTCACCCCCAGGGTCCCTTGTGTCCCTCTGAGCCCAGCCCCCCCGGACAGACTCCTCCTCTCCACAGTCAGCCAGAGCAGGATCAGTTTGAACCTGGACGTCGGGAGGCTCAGCAGGATCCCTGAGCTCTCTGTCAACTCCTGCTTCAGCGTTCAGGTTTTTATTTGGAAAAGAGGAAGAAAAACAGCAGAAGAAGAACAAGAAGAAGAACAGGAGGAGGATTTATTCTGTGTTTGAGCTCCTGGATGTTTGTGTGTCTGATGCTTTGGAATTAATCTGGACCATGAAGACGATGTGGAGCTGGATGCTGCTGCTGGGACTCTGCTGCTCAGGTCTGAGTCCATGTCCTTTACACACAGAGTGCACGTGACTGTGTTCAGATAGAAGCACTGGGTGTCTCACAGTTTGGTGTCAAATGGTTTTTGTTTTGTGTCATCTAAAGACAAGCTTTTCAGAGTCTCTACATTTAAACCTCTTCAGTTATCGGAGCAGCAGCTAAAACAGAAAACAGGTCAAACCTGGAAACAGGTCTTTGAACGTTCTGACTCCTCCTTTGTGTTTTTATTTGGCTCTTCTTCTCTCATCATCATCATCATCCTGCTTCGTTTGTCATGGCCTCCGTCCTCAGCTGGTTTATTGTCCTGTCGGTGTTTGTGTTGATGTGAAACCACGAAAACCTTTTCTGTTGCTGAAAGACAACACTCAGGGCAAAGTTAGCCCGCAGCTTCAGGGCTGGCGGACCAGGCCCGAGGTTTCAGTGTGTGTGTGATGCAGATGGGTCACATCCATATTCATCAGCCTCATCATCATCCAGCAGACGAGACGTTCTGTGTGTGTGTGTGTCTGTGTGTGTGTCTGTGTGTGTTCTTGAACTTGACATGTTCAGCTCAGACTGGTTTCAGAGCTCAGACTGGTTTCAGAGCTCAGACTGGTTTCAGAGCTCAGACTTGGTTTCAGAGCTCAGACTTATGGAGGACGGTTTGATGGTCTTCAGGAAGTGCAGTTTGGAGCTCAGAGTGAATGTGTGGAGCTCTGAAATGCTTCCGAGTATTGATTATTGATCTCTGATTGGTGTGTGTGTGTGTGTGTGTCACATGTGTGTGTGTTCATTAGCCTGTGAGTTATTTGTCAGTGTAAACAGGAAGTGACTCATCAGCTTCTTAATTGGAGCCAATTAACCACAAGTCACAATCAGTGGAGGGACACACAGAGACATCTGTCCTGCTGTGTGTGTGTGTGTGGGGGGGGGCCTCAGTCTGGTTCTCAGACCTTCTTCTCAGGGATTTGTGGGGGTCGTGGTCTTGTGGAGCTGGGGGGGGGGGGGGGTGTCATTGTCGCCACCACGAAACCTGTGAAGTTCACGGTCATATTCGGGCGTGCGACATCAGACCACAGAGAGAGAGAGGGGGGAGTTCGGCTCTCATGACCTTCAGGGGCCAAGGGGGGGATTTTTAGTTGAGGGGATTTAGAGGGCAGGTCATGATGAAGAGGGGAGGGGGGGGGGGGGGCGCTGTCTGTCCCAGTGTTTTAAATGAAGTGCCACCCCCCACAACATTATAATGAGGACGCAGATGGGTGGCGGCGGATTTAATCCTCGTCCTGCACCCAGAGACACGTCAGAGTTCAGTTCACAGGACCTGATCATCCATCAGCTGATCAGACGCATGTGTCCTTATGTGCCCCGTGTCTTTGTGTCCTCATGTGCCCCGTATCCTTGTGTCCCCATGAATTCTTGCAAACGCTTGTGTCCTCATACGACCTTCTTCATACACCCCTGTGTCGCTGGATGTCCTCGTGTCCCCTGAGCTGACTCAGTGTAGGTTTCAGCTGAAGGCCCATCAGTAGCCCTTCTGGATCTTTGATCATGTGACATGATCAGACATCTGAAAGCTTCTCTTCTTAAATGTTGACATAAAAATGATTTTAAAGTTTTGTCATTGAAGGAGCATCAGTTTGTGATGTCACTGAACCTGCAGCTTGACTCCTTGATGGAAGTTCTGGTACCAAAAAAGACGCAGGACATCACAGTCTGAGCAGCTCCAGATGAATCCTGCAGTGGATCCTCTGCAGCTTCACCTGGGCCCAGGTGGTGTCTGAAATCTGTCAGTGTGAGGGATAAACCCTGGTCCAGCTCTGGTCCTGGTCCAGCTGGACCAGAGCTGGACCAGGACCAGAGCTCTGGTCCAGCTCAGTCAGATGCTGGTTTTGGACATTTTCCTTTCTTGGAGAGTGACTTGTCTGCAGTCAAACTGGAGTCAGTTGTTGGTTGTCTGAGTTCTGGACTGGAGGACAAATGGTGGTCCAGATGTGATCTGTCCACACTGTCAGGATCACTGTAGACCTGGTCCTGTTGTGGCCTTGTGTCAGTGTTTGTGTGATTAAAGCAGGAAAAAGGTTTTAAAGCTGTTCTGGGATGATTTTCAGACCTAAACCACAGGGCTTAGGGGACAGGCGGTGCTGGACCTGATGAGGACAGAGAGCGGGTCATCTGTAAGCCTTTGTTGTTTGGGGACAGCGGTGAACTTGAACCTGAAGTTGAATAAAGAGACAGAAGTGATGGACGTCAGCTGAGCCTCCGACAGCTGCAGTTTAGGGTGTTTGCTGGTTTTGGTGTTTTCGGGGATTTGGGGGAGCGGCTGTTGTGTCTGGGTCCACTTTTGTTGTCTTTATTGTTGTCAGACCGTGGAGGGCATGGGGGGTGGGGGGGGCCTGAGAGAGGATTTGGTACATTTTGGGGGTCGAGACATCACGAGGAGTCCTACTGCCGTCCGCCGTCTCGTTTCCTCCTCCCACAGCATCCTCTGAAAGACCAGCTGGGACCAGACGGACCTGGAGGGAGGACGGGGGGGGTCCAGGGTCCGGTAGGGGGTGGGAACCGAGAGGCGGCGACATCGTCGCCTGAGAAATATGATGATGAGAGGGGGGAGCCTGGGAAAGTCACCTCCTCCAAGTTCAAGTTGAAAAGTGCTGGAGGAGGAGGAGGAGGAGAAAAGATGCATTCACTGACCGCCCAGACGAAACACACAGATGCCATCTTTGATTTACGACGACGACGACAAAGGCGTCCTGTCTGTGCTCAGACTTCAACTCTGTCCGCACGAGTTTCAACAAATTATATCAATTATTCCAAAATAACTTTAAGATTCATTCTCTTCAGTTCTTCTCTTGTGTAGCTGTTTGGTGAGTTCAGGGTCAGTGGGACACTTTAAAAGCAACAGCTCAGCCTGATATATACACACACACAGACACACACACACACACAGACACACACACAGACACACACACACACACAGAAACCTTTAAAACAGTGAAATAACAACAGATAAAAGTTAGGTTAGGTTTCATCCTGACATCAGCTGCCACTGATCAGAGGTCAGAGGTCACCTTCTGTCTGTTTGCAGACTCATTCAGCCTGAGTGTGCGTAGGGAGGGGGGGGGTCTTTGCAGAGCTGTCAATCAAACTTTAGTTCAAGTGCAACTTCACACACACACAGACACACACAGACAGTCTGAACTCATTTGTGTGGAAGCACTCGTCCCTTCCTTCCTGATTGAGATGAGATGTTTGAGGTTTTGTGTCCAGCACTGGGTCCAGGTCTGAGAGCAGCTTCACTCACACTAAACCCAAACTATCAGGAATCTGCACCTTCACTAAAGAAACACAGTGACGACAGGCTGTGTGTCTGAATGAGTTTCAGTTTGGATCTTCTTCTTTTATGGAGACACTTCCTGTTGGACTCGGTCAGGGTCGAGAGAGAGAGAGAGAGAGAGAGAGTGTGTGTGTGTGTGTGTGTGTGTGTGTGTGTGTGTGTGTGTGTGTGTGTGTGTGTGTTCATCACTGTGTTCTTTCAGCTGATTTGAAGCCCTGAGTTCCGTCTGCAGGTTTCTGTAACCAGCAATGAATCCTGTCATGAACACCTTCATCATTACCTTCACCATCCCATCATCATCATCATCATCACCCCCTTCCTCTCAGTGAGTATCAGAGTTTCAGTCATTGAAGAAAGCAGCAGCTGAGATATAAACATTACTAATGAATCTTTCATTTTATAAATGAGACTAAATGAGTCACGTGTTCCTAATCAAATAAATCCTGAAGATAATCAATAGGTGGATCAATAAAACCTGAACACTTTTTAACCCCCCCCCCCTCAGGTGTCTTCAGCGACCCGGAGCTGGCCTTCCTGAGGGAGCCCAGTGACGTCATCGCAGTCAGAGACCGCCCGCTGATGCTGGACTGTCAGGTGGAGGGGGAGGGGCCTATCTCCGTCACCTGGAGGCGCAACGGTGTCCCTGTAGCGACAGGGGACAAAGCCACGGTGCTGGCCAACGGCACGCTGCTGATCCGGAGCTTCTCCAAACGAAAAGAGAACGACGAGACGGACGCGGGGGAGTACGACTGCGCGGCGCAGAACCGATACGGCATGCTGATCAGCCGCAAGGCCCGCGTGCAGCTGGCCTGTGAGTCACACACACACACATAGAAACACATGTCTCTCTCACACACACATACACTCACACACACACATACACACACACACGTACTGAGCCGCCTCTCCTCCCCGCAGCCCTCCCTAAGTTCCTGTCTCACCCGGACTCCGTGGCTGTGAATGAAGGGGGCGTGGCCAGACTCACCTGTCAGGTAAACGGGATCCCAGAGGCCAACATCACCTGGCAGAGAGACCGCCAACCACTGAGAACCATCGACCCCAGGTATGCCACACACACACACACACACACACACACACGCGCGCGCGGGGAATGATGGCGTCCTCAGGAGTTCACCTTGGTTCTGTCCTGCACAGGTACACGCTGCTTCCGAACGGCGTGCTGCAGATCACCGGGGTCCGGCGGACTGACAGCGGTTTGTTCCGCTGTGTGGCCTCCAACATCGCCAACACGCGCTACAGCCACGAGGCCACGCTGTCCGTCACCGGTAAGACCACACTGAGGGCAAAGAAAGACAAAACCGGAGGCTGAAGGTTAAGAACCCAACCTGTAAGACCAGACTGAGGGTGACCTGTGCCCACAGTGTCAGTCTGAACAGGGCCGGTCTTCCTGCTGGGCCTCAGTGTTGATGGGTTTCTGTTTTTTTGGTCCAGTTGCAGGATCCAGAAACTACCAGGAGCCCGTCATCCTCTCCGGTCCCCAGAACCTCACCATCAACGTGCATCAGACCGCCATCCTGGAGTGCATCGCCACAGGAAACCCTCGTCCCATCGTGTCCTGGAGTCGCCTCGGTAACCATCCGACTTATCTTTCACACATTGATGCGACTGCCTGTCCTGATCACCCGTCTCTGTCCGTCAGACGGCCGCTCCATCGGCGTGGAGGGGATCCAGGTTCTGGGAACAGGAAACCTGATGATCTCCGACGCCACGCTGCAGCACTCAGGAGTTTATGTCTGTTCAGCAAACCGACCGGGCAGCAGGTCCAGAAGAACGGCGCTGGGGCGGCTCGTAGTGCAAGGTACACACACACACACACACACACACACACATCCTGCAGGATTCTGAAGGGACGGACGGACTCTCCTTCTGTTGTTGGAGACGCTCCTTCTGCAGAAATAACACAATAATCATAAATCATAAATGAACAATAACTGATCAGCAGGTGATCAATAAGTTCTTTATGATCAGAGTTCACTTTCAGCTGAACCTGTAAAAAGAAGAGACGCTCTGATTGGATGAAAGCAGCTGAACAGACGTCGGACTCGTGCACTTGAACTCATCACGCTGAGTGTGTGCGTCCATCTGTCTGGTATTGAACTTGTCTGTATCGACCCCGTGTCCGGCTCGCTGCTGCTGCTGCGGCTGCTCTTCACCTCCGACCTCTGACCTCTGACCTGTCTGTAAATTGGCGTGTGTGCTCATGTTGGGGGGAGGGGACGGGGACAAAGGAGCGGCGGACAGTCTGAACATGGTGCTGAGTCTTTGTGTTGACTTTCTGTGGAAACACATTCATAGATTTTACACGCACACATTCAGGCACCTGAACGTCACATGAAACCTGCAGGAAACATCCAGAGATCCTGAATCCGGATCTAACACCAGGAGCAAGCAGCACACCCTGAAGACCTGCTTCACTGAGACCTGAACGCCTCGCTTCATGTCTCAGCAGGTTTTATCTTCAGCTCCATGTTTCTGGATTCATCAACGTCAAAATGCCAAAAAATTTCCTTCAGTTCAATGAGGACAAAAACCTCCGAAAACAAATGCACACGATGTGTTCGGGGACTCGGGGTGTTTCCTCTCGCCCTGCTCGCTCAGCTGCATCTCAGACAATCAGAGGTCACGGAGGAGGAGGAGGGGGGGGTCAGAGGTCAGAGGCCAGATAGGCTCATTGTGTGTGAGAGAGAGACAGAGAGCTGAGAGCTTCATTAGAATTAAGATTAGCATGAGAAGAGTCCCACTTCACAATGAGGACTTTATTCTCACCGAAGCCCCGTCTGTCGCTCCGTGCAAACACACACAGGCGGATCAGAACCGGATCAGCTGTATTTCCTGCTATTATTACAGCGGCTGAGGCAGAGGTTCGGTCTCTGGGTGTCGCTTGAAGCTCCGCGCTGAGGAAAAAGAGTCCGGAGCACGATTTAGCAAGACTAATCAATAACGAAGGTGCAGCAGCTGTGTTTCAAGACGTGGACGCTGTTTGTGGACAGCTTCTTCAGCCAATCAGGAGTCAGCGTTTGTTTTGTGTTTGTTTTGCTCTTGATCTTGGCGTGTTGGAGAGCCGGCTGTCTCAGTGTGTGAAAGGTCGTCTCCCCACAAATCAACCTTGTTTCTCTGCTGATGAGCGCACACACACACACACACACACACACACACACACACACACACACACACACACACACACACTACACCCCCAACATCAACACACACACGCTGATAAATGGCTTCAATTCACCCCCCCCTCCTTCCACCTGACCTCTGACCCTCCCCCCTCTCTTCACATTTAGGATGGAGGTTATGTGAGGTGACGCATGTATATGTATGTTCTCTGTGTTGCCGTGGAGACGGATGGATGGAGGCGAGACGGCACCTGTCTCTCTGCAGTGTGTGTGTGTCGGAGGTCAAAGTGTTGTTCAAACACAAAAACAAGTTCAAGTTCACAGTCGAGAGTTTGTTCATCATAAAATTACTATTTATAATTATTTATATTGTAAACATTCAACATCTTAGAATTAGACGACACAAACCTGATCAATATTCTTAAATCACTGAAAGGTTGATGAGGCTTTTTACTGAGTGAACCTTCAGGGTCACAGTCAGCGTGGGAACTTTATTACTCTGCTTTTGTATGAACTTTATTTTGTCATGTTTCAGTCTCATGACGTGTGCAGCTCCTCTGCTGCCCTCTGCTGGTCACCACATGAAAACACAGCAACTCTGAAGTCCTTCACTTCACTATAAATGACTTTTTAACGTCGTTACAGCTCATCTGTGCAGATTTCTTATCTAAAATATTTGACATTGTCAACCAGACAAAAAACCAGACATCCTTGTGGGATTAGAGGGTTTGGATTAGAGATTATACGGTGACCAGAGGCCATTCGGGAGCAGTCTGTCAGTGTCAGATTTGCTGTTAACCTGTTCTTCCTCTTTTCTCCTGAAGCTCCTCCTGAGTTTGTTCAGTGGCCTCAGTCTGTCTCCAGACCACCAGGGGGCAGCGCCGTCTTCAGCTGCACAGCGTCCGGCGCCCCTGAACCACATCTCATCTGGCTGAAGAACGGCAAACTGCTGACACCCAGCGGTAACGTCAAGCTGACCAACGGGAACACGTGAGTTTAGATCGTCTTTGAACGCTGATGCCGTTCAGACCCCCCCCGTTCACCTCCCTCTCTGTCTCCCCCCGCAGGACGCTCGCCATCACCCGCATCGAACCCGAGGACGAGGCCATCTATCAGTGCATCGCTGAGAACAGCGCCGGAACCAACCAGGCCAGCGCCCGCCTCGCCATCAGCCAGGGGCCCGAGCTGCCCGAGGCCCCCGCGGGCCTGCAGGCCGTGGCCCTCAGCTCCGGCAGCCTGCAGCTGACCTGGGAGCAGCCGGAGGAGCGCGTCAGCGAGCAGATCATCGGATACGTCCTGCACATCAGACGCCTGGGCGGTAAGAGGACGGGATCATGATCAGGTTGTAGTTTAGTTGTGCGGCGTCTCACTCCGCCGCTGTTTGACCCCTGCAGAGCCGGACAGCGCCGAGCTGCAGGAGGCCGTCAGCAAAACCACCTTCAAACACGACTTCAACAACCTGGAAGCAGCCACCACCTACTCCATCTACCTGAAGGCGTACTCCGCCCTGGGAGGCAGCCAGCAGTCCAACACCATCACTGCCACAACACTAGGGGGCGGTACGTCTCACAGCACAGGAAGTTTAGTTCATGTGCTGAACTCTGTCGTCCATCTTTTGTGTTTGTAACCTCGGTCTCTGTCCATCCCACAGTTCCCAGTCCTCCCAATTTCTTCACCAAGGTCCTGAACCAGACGGCCATGCAGGTGTACTGGGAGCTGCCGAGTAAGCCAGGGAGGCTGGAGGGCTTCAGGCTGGAGTACCGCGGGGTTTCCAACCCAGATGAACAGGGGCAGGAGACCTTCCCAGGACACATCAACACCCACACCATCTCCCACCTGGGTCAGTACCAACGCATAACAAAAGACAGAAGGAGCTGGAGCTTACAGACACTCTGCTGTGACCTGAACGCAGCCTCAGAATAACGACCACCTTCACCTTCTTGCAGAGCCGGCGGCGGTTTATGAGATCCAGCTGGTGGCGTTTAATGGAAACGGAGACAGTCCGTCCACACGCCGCCTGGTGTCTCTGGCAGAGGAAGGAAACGCTGCAGCAGGTAGGAGCCTGCGTCTGACCTCTGACCTCTGAGCCCACAGGTGAACCGGGTTAACGTGATGTTTGTCTCCCCCAGCTGGTCCGAGCTGTAACTGCAACCACGCCGACGGCTCCATGTCGACTCTGCTGGTCGGCGTTCACAGCGGCCTCGCCTGCATCCTCTGCTGCCTGCTCTTCGTCCTGCTGGGGTACAGACGCAGGTAAGACACCTTCATCATCATCACTTCAAACTGCTGTCATCTTCATTATCACAACTGCCACGACCATCATCATCATCGCTACCATCGTCATCAGTGGCTTCAATGATCCATCATCATCATAACAAACCTTCGTCATCAACATGGTCATTGTCACCCGTTGACATCATCTTCTTCATCCTCTGCTGCCTGCTCTTCATCCTGCTGGGGTACAGACGCAGTAAGACACCTTCATCATCATCATCATCATCATCATCAACATGGTCTTAATTTCCCCACAGGGATTAAAATCTTAATCTTAAATCAGTGTCACCCGTCGACATCATCATCTTCATCCTCTGCTGCCTGCTCTTCATCCTGCTGCTTGCAGATGCTGAAAACATCATCATCATCATCATCCTCACTCTGCGGTGTGTGTTCAGTTTTTTCTGCAGAAAGGCGGGCAGCTGGGAGACTCCGCCCACCATGAATGGTGTCAGAGGTCCTAAAAGTCACTCAGAGACCATCGAGCTTAGTCAGGTAACACACACAGACACACACACACACTGACACACACACTCACACACACACACTCTCACACACAGTGTGTTTGATATTTCTGACCTCCTTCCTTTTTGCACCGCCCACAGAGATGTGACTCCGCCCCTCCTCCAGTGATGGTCATGGTTGAAGCGACTCCACCTGTCCAGTCGGGCACAGGCACCGGATAAAACGCCACACACTGCTCACCCCCCCTTCCTCCTCCTCCTCCTCCACCAGCCGTAGTCGCCTCCTCTCCTCCTGACAGCCTTACAGCCGCTCCAGCCTTTATGAATGACTGAGAATTATTGATTTATTGATAGATTATTGAGAAGAAGGAGCCTCCAGCGAGCATCTGATGCCAGAGGGGAACAGATCCTTCGCCGTGCCTCTCGACGCTTCACAGTTCTGTTCAGATGTCCGTCTGCTTCGACTCCAATTCATGACGACTTCGTCTTTAGTCTGAAACCAAAGCTGAATTCTTCTGATTCGACCTTTGACCTTGTGGCCATCGGTCATGTGACTTCCTGCTCGTTCCCGTGTGGTATCCGATGCTGGCGCCGTTGCCGCGGCGTCCTGGTTGCTTCCTGTTGAAACCAAAAGCTTTTTCCTTCAGTTTGGGTCATTTTGAGTTTGTCACCAATAGTGCCGAGTTTCCTGAGACGATGAGGCCTTCCACCGGTCTGACCAGAGCCGGGTCCTCGGAGGATCCCGTGGTGGGTCCTCTGAGGCCCAGAGCCAAAGGGAAGAGTTTTTATTTCTCTGGTCAGCAGGTGACCGTGGAGGAAGTGAACGCCTCCGCTCTGTGTTCAGTGATTGTGTCTCACCGAGTTCGCCTCTGGTCAGGTCGTAGAGGAGGCTGATGGACGGCTGGCTGCCCCCCCTCCCCCTCCCCTTTCCCTTCGACTCCTCAACCACCAAACTCTTTACCTCCAAAGAGAGCTACCTCCAGGCTCGACGCCAAACGCCTGACGACCTGCTGCTGGTCAAGCAAACCTACCTCAAAACCAAAAGCTCCTCCGGAGCCAAGTTGCCATTTTTTCCTACCTTTTATGTGCCAATGCTAATGTCCTGTGCCCGACCGTCACCAGGAGCCCCTGTGAACCATGAATGTCCTCCTCTGAACCTCCTGCTCTGATGGACCTGTCCACTGCGGTCCTCCTCCAGGAGAAAGGAGGATCTGAGAGACCTTTGAGCTTTTAACGGCTGACTCCAACACCTCCTCCAGTGTCGCTTCAGAGACCTCAAATCTGTTTCAAATGTAGGATTCAGTGACAGGTACCCCTCACACAAAACCAGTCCAAAGACCTCCGACACACGTCCTCTGCAGCAGAATGGCGGTGTGATGCTTATTATGTTAGTTTTGTCTCCAGTCACAACCTTCAAGATCAAAAATTGTACCCGAGCGGTTTGAAGGATCTTAAGGTTTCTTGTAGGCCCGACCGATTCCAAAGGTTCGGTCCCCAGAGTCTGACTTTCCTCTTTATGGAGAGTCCTTCATTCTGGTTCTGTGCCTGAATGATGTTCTGGTGTTCTAGATGAGTTGTAGTTGGTCCAGAGCATCACCTGCGGTGCAGATCCTGTTTGTGGTTCTGTTGGAGTTTCTGCTAGTCTACTCAAAAACTCCATCAAAGTCCAAAGATGCGCTCCCCAAAACTTAAAGAGCCTCCTGAGGCTTTCATTCCAGTCCACACCTGTCCTCTCTAGATTTGTGATCTAAACACAGTTTAGATCGCCACCACAGACTTACAGCTGATTGGCTCAGAGTCCTTCCTCAGTCCAGAGTTCTGTTTGAATGGTTTGGGTCCTGAAGTGCACTGGAGACGTTGGACGGCCTGAACCTTTAACTGCAGAGGAGTCACGTTTAGTTTGAAGTGGACCGACTTCTGGAGACGCTGCCTCCCTCTGCAGTCAGTCAGTCAAACAGGAAAGTTTGGACACTCTGGGCGCCTCTGTGCGGGACGTCCCAGCGCTTTTCTGTCCTGAGTTTTAATGTTTTAAAGTTTATTTTGGCGAGGAGCGGCCGCTTCCTGTCTCCTGCCTGCAGGTGTGTGTGTGAGCGGAGCTGTCGGCCATGTTTAAACTGACCTCTGATGTTTTATAATGTGTGAATTGAGTTTCCTGTAGATGAAGAGCACACGTAGCAGCTTTCGTAGTTTCATCCAAATATTCTTTAAAAACAAGCTGAACGACGTCCAAAGAAAAAAACAAGTTTCCTCCATTTTGTGTTTGTTTTCACGCTGCTTCCTGTTTGCATCGTCGAAGAACAAACAAACCAAAAGAAGTACTCGCCGCCACGTTTAGTATTTCAGATGAACACGGAGAATGAGGTGAATTTATATTTTCATAGATTATAACATGATGAAGCTTCGCAGTTTAATGACCAAATAAAAACAGAAACACGTCGACCACATGACTCCGACCTGCTCGGAGAGTCTGTGCGCTCGCTCAGCGTGTGACCTTTGACCTCCCACTGTTGTCCTGCTTTGACTGCAGTGGAGCACCGTTGTGTGGGTCCTCTGGGTCAGAGGTCACGTTGGCGTTGGGAGCGATCGGCGTGTTTGATTATTTCGGCTGTTCTTTTTCTAGAACTTTCTTCTTTCAGTTCCGTCTTATTTTTCCGTCGCTGCCGTTCGGCGGTGACGAGGAAACTCTGCCAAAAGGAAGATTTTTAATATTATTGCTAATATTATAATTATGAGCGTTTGTTTCCTGTTTTTATATTTTGGACTTTTTTCTTTTGTTCGTAGCTGAATGATGTGAAAATGTTTGTAGAATGTGAACGTTGTTTTCGGCTGGAGGCGGAGTTTGAACCCCGCTCAGGCCGTCTGATGGACGTCAGCCATATTGAACAGTAATGTGTGTGTTGAAACTGCTCCGCAGCTCGTCGGTGTGGGGACGTCTGACACCGGAGGATGTTCGAGTTAAATTCAGACGCCTGCTGTCGACACAACGTAGAGACTAAAACTAAGACGTAGAGCTCGTAGTGAGGCTAGAACCAATGAGAGAAGTGATGATGCTTTAATGTTACTGATTTCTTTTCTCTCCAAACATTTAATTTTTTTAATGTGTCATAAAAAATAAAAGCACCCCAAAGCTTTAAACTGCTTTTTACACAAACAGGGACAGAGAGAGTTCAGCTGAGGATGAGCCACAGTGTGAAGTTGTTTCCATCCTGACGGTGTGTTTGTGTGTTTGTGATGAACTGTTTCTGTTTCTGTTTCTGTCGACACATAAAAACCAAATAAAACAGAATTTCAAACAGAAAATGAGTCGATTCACTTTAAAGCTGAAGAAACAGGAAGTTACTTCACTTTAAACTCAGCAGCTGTGGGGAAATGAAGGGTTAACGTCTTCAGGAATGTTTTTCTCAGACGTCAGCGCTCTGTTTAACGGCTTTATTCTGATTCTCAGTGATTAAAATATAAACACAAAATAATCACTTTAAATATGAGGCATTGATCACAGTGCTGTCCTCTGATTGGTCAGTCTCAGTCAGATGCAGCCTGATTGGCTGCAGGCCGCGGTCCGTGCTCCTCGCTGTGAGGATCCCGCCGGACAGAGTGTCGGCCCACGGAGCGCGGCGAGGCCTCGATGTTGCTCCTGGTCCGGCGGCAGCAGGCGGACAGGTCGGCCCTGAAGGACGGCGTGTAGAAGCCGTAGATGACGGGGTCGCAGCAGGTGTTCAGGTTGCCGAACACGAAGAGGGCGTGGTGAACGTACTCGGGGGTGACGCGCAGCATGTCGGGCTGGAACCAGTACCAGATCCCCAGCAGGTAGTACGGAGTCCAGCACACCACGAAGGACAGCACGATGACCACCGTCATCTTCAGGGTCTTCATGCGGGCCTTCGGGATCATGTCGGTGCCGCTGCGGCGCAGGTGCGATTCACCTGCTGAGAAAGGGAGGGGCTATATCAGTGATGTCACACTGTGATGTCACACACTCCATAAACTGCATCCATGGGAGCAACTAAAAATGACCAAATTACCACTGTGATTCAGATGTGTTACAGGTGTAGTTTAGGTGTAGTTTAGGGTGTGTAACAGGTGTAGGTCAGTGTGTTACAGGTGTAGTTTAGGTGTAGTTTAGGGTGTGTTACAGGTGTAGGTCAGTGTGTTACAGGTGTAGTTTAGGTGTAGTTTAGGGTGTGTTACAGGTGTAGGTCAGTGTGTTACAGGTGTAGTTTAGGGTGTGTTGTATATGTAGTTTAGACGTAGTTTAGGGTGTGTAACAGGTGTAGGTCAGTGTGTTACAGGTGTAGTTTAGGGTGTGTTGTATATGTAGTTTAGACGTAGTTTAGGGTGTGTAACAGGTGTAGGTCAGTGTGTTACAGGTGTAGGTTAGTGTGTGTTGTATATGTAGTTTAGACGTAGTTTAGGGTGTGTTACAGGTGTAGGTCAGTGTGATTGTACCATATGTTCCTAACAGGACACTCAGATCTCTGAGTGCAGGTTTACTTGTAGTTCCTAGGATTCATAGAAGTAGAATGGGAGGACGAGCTTTCAGCTATCAGGCACCGCTATTATGGAACCAGTTACCAATCTGGGTCCGAGAGGCAGACACTGCCTCCACCTTTAAGACTAGACTTAAAACTTTTCTGTTTAGTAAGGCGTACAGTTAGCCTTAGACCTAGTGTGTAGCACAGCTATGCTGCTCTAGGCCTACGCTGTCGGGGGGCACAAACATGATCCACTGAGCAGTTTCCCTCTCACCCTCTAACCTCTCCTTTTCTCTCCTTAGTCTGGCTCACACTGGTCTCAAGACCTGCATGCTGACCTGCAGTCCGGCCCGTGAAGTCTCTCTTGCTCTATGTTGTCGGGGGGCACAAACACGATCCTCTGAACACCCTCTGACCTCTCCTCCACTCTCCTTAGTCTGGATCATACTGGGTAATAACGTCTCATAATCTGTGTTAACTGTCTTCCTTGTAGTTCTGTGCCTCGCTCTCGCTCTCTCTCTTTGCAGGTCTCAAGACCTGCATACTGACCTGCAGTCTCTCCTGTGCTCATCGACTTCACTAGCCCCTGCTGCTCATCTTTACTATCAAATGACTATTCCTACTTATGGACCGACGATATATATAGATATCTATTACAATATAATCACTGTTTCATCTTGCTGTCATGTTTGCTCTGTACTGTATCATGTTTGTATCATGTTTGCTCCTCTCTCTCTCTCTCTCTCTCTCTCTTTCTCCTTCATCCTCTCTCTCTCTCTCTCTCTCTCTCTCCCTCATCCTCTCTGACTAGCAGCAGGACTGGTTCCCCCTTAAGTTGACGGGTCCTGCTCAAGGTTTCTTCCTCTTAAAGGGAGTGTTTCCTTGCCACAGTGCTCTTAGGGGGGTTCCTGTGAAGCGCTTTGAGACAATGTCTGATTGTAATATGCGCTATATAAATAAAACTGAATTGAAAACTGAATTGTGTTGTAGATGTAGTTTAGACGTAGTTTAGGGTGTGTAACAGGTGTAGGTCAGTGTGTGTTACAGGTGTAGTTTAGGCGTAGTTTAGGGTGTGTTACAGATGTAGTTTAGGCGTAGTTGAGGGTGTGTCACAGCAGTAGTTTTAGGTGTAGCTGTTGGTTTTAGGTGTAGCTGTGCTTACCTTTGTTTCTCAGGTGCTGCAGGTGGATGTGCAGCAGGATGCGGCTGTAGCAGCAGCTCATCACCAGCAGGGGGACGACGTACAGCGTGGTGAAGTGGAACATGTTGTAGGCGGTCTCCTGCCAGTGCTGCCTGAAGCTGCCGTGAGACGCACACTGGGTGAAGTCCACGGCCTCCACCCGGATGGTCCTGAAGATGAAGAGCTGCAGGGACACACGGACACCGTGACTCTGTGTCAGAGGCCTGGTTTAGGAGCTGCTGGCCTCTTAGCATTGTTAGCATTCCTTATAGAAACCAAGGGGAGCAGTTAGCCCGAGCTAACAGCAGGAGGTTCCACACCTTTAATCCGGGAAGCAGAACATTCCTGCAGGGATTTAATGCTCGGACAGCCGGGGCTGGATTTACCGCAGGAACTTTCACCTGGATCACCTGGACCAGGGACCAGCAGCAGGAGCTCTGCCTGCTGCTGGTCCCTGGCAGGAAGTCTGGTGATCATGTGACACTCTCATCACACATTCATGCCGAGCAGCAGCTTCTCCTCTCTGCCCTTCAGCCCGATTATCATCTCATACATATGAAAACAGAATATTCAGCAGCAGCTTGGTCACAGAGGTTATTGATCCGTCAGCTGGAGCGTTTCTGATCCTGCCTCAGTTTTCTCTGCAGGTCGTTGGACTTCAGGAATATCAGGACAAAGAGAAGCCGCTGAATTATGCTCTGATTATTTGTTTTGTGTCGACTTCGTACAAACGACACCAACACCAACATAAATGTAAATAAAGTCTGTACGGTAACTCACCTGAGTCAATCAATATTGATTATTCAAGTATTTTCCCTTTTATTTAAATAGTGAGGTTTTAAAGACAACGCCCTCTGAAATCTACCTGTCTGCTGTTTACCTGTCTGCTGTTTACCTGTCTGATGTTTACCTGTCTGATGTTTACCTGTCTGATGTTTACCTGTGCTGCTGTTTACCTGTGCTGGTGTTTACCTGTGCTGGTGTTTACCTGTGCTGCTGTTTACCTGTGCTGATGTTTACCTGTGCTGGTGTTTACCTGTCTGATGTTTACCTGTGCTGGTGTTTACCTGTGCTGGTGTTTACCTGTCTGATGTTTACCTGTGCTGATGTTTACCTGTGCTGGTGTTTACCTGTCTGCTGTTTACCTGTCTGCTGTTTACCTGTGCTGGTGTTTACCTGTCTGCTGTTTACCTGTGCTGATGTTTACCTGTGCTGCTGTTTACCTGTGCTGATGTTTACCTGTCTGCTGTTTACCTGTGCTGCTGTTTACCTGTGCTGTGCTGCTGTTTACCTGTGCTGCTGTTTACCTGTTCTGCTGTTTACCTGTCTGCTGTTTACCTGTGCTGCTGTTTACCTGTGCTGCTGTTTTCCTGGGCTGGTGTTTACCTGTCTGCTGTTTACCTGTGGGGATGCGAGCAGCAGGCTGAGGCTCCAGGCCAGCAGCAGCATGCGTCGGTTCCTGCGGTGTGCGTTCAGAGCGTCCAGCGGGTGAAGGATGGCGTGCTGGCGATCGAGGCTGATGACAACGAGGATGAAGGCGGAGGCGTGCATGGCGAACAGCTTCAGGAAGCAGAGCAGCTTACAGAGGGCGTCCCCGCCGTACCACTGCACGGTCACGTTCCACACCGCGTCCAGAGGCATCACCACAAAAGTCATCATCAGGTCCGCTGACGCCAGGCTCAGCATCAGCGGACGCAGGTGAGACGCCAGCCGACGACCACGCCCACGCCACACGCTGGCCAATAGGGCGAGGTTACTGCAGGCGGCGAACAGGAAGAGGACAAAGGTGGCTCCAACTCTGAACTGAGCAGCCCGCGTGAAACTGGGAGCCTCCCACTCTGTGAGTGAGGGATACTGGGAGGTGTTGGAAGGGGGCGGGTCTACTGTGCTGATGGGCGGAGCCAAGGATGTCAGCCTCAGGATGGACCAGTTACCTGACATTCTGCAGCGGAGAAGAAGAGACTGATGTCAGGAAGGGTGAGAGCAGGGTGTAGCTTAGCTTAGCACAAAGACACGCGGACAGTGTAAGCCTAGTCTGGTTTGCGTGCCCTGAGTTTTGCCTGACAGACACAAGGCGTAAGGCGCAGAGGTGCGATCAGACCTGTGGAGCCCTCACAGAGGCTGCAGGGTTTTGTCCTCACATCAGCAGCCGCTGTCAGGGTTCTCCGCTCTTCTTTGTTCCTGTTTGACTGTAACAGAATCAGCTGGGCTCTGATTGGACGCCGCTGATCACCTGTCCACCTGTCGTCCTTATCTACCAGCGCCTCTCCATCAGCTCTTATTGTGAAGGAGCCGTGCTCATCAGGGATCAGGGAGTCGTGTCTTGTGAAAGACAGAAAGACTGTGGAGGAAACAATGCTGTCCTTTCACTGCCGTCTCAAGTGGCTGTGTGTTTATATAACACCGTCTTCCTGCAGTGTTTATAGAGAGCCTCACTGTTTGCCTCACACACACACACACACACAGACACACACACTGATTATTGGACGAGCCACTCCGCCACCTGAGCCGCTCATATTGAAGTGTTTGCCTGGTTGCTGAGCGTGTGCCGCAGGGTTCCTCAGAGGAGGTGCTGACCGCCTGCAGCTCGGCTCTGAGTCAGTGCTGTTGTTCCAACAGAACAGAACACAGTGGGCCGATCAGGTTCACCTGCAGCAGCTGAGTCCACACGGACTCACTGAGCCTGTTCTCCTTCTGTTACTATCAAGTTAACGTCATAACGGTAAGATCTACAGCGTGGCTCAGGGTCGCTGCCTCGTCTGACCTCAGATAGACCTGCAGGCGCTGACCCGGGTGTTCATGAACGGCTGGATATTAAAGAAGTATTAGATGAGCTGAAGCCTTTCAGATTTAACCCTCTGTGTGCCATTTGGAGGCTTTTCGTGTGGTTTGCACACCCTGTTGGGACGCACTGTGACATCACAACATGGCGCCTTGAACGTCGCCTGCCTTACTAAATAAAAGGTTGATGATTTGAAACTGAGAGCTCAGTCATGTGATGTTATAAGAGAATTATGGGTAAGAAAAGTCAGAAAAATTTGGTTTTGTTTTACTTCCTGTTCTTCTTTCCTGCGTTGTGATTGGCTGGCGGTTTGTTTTCCTGCCTGGTGTGTGCTGTCTCTGGTGCTGGTCTTGGCTTTTGTGCTGTCTCTTTTTGTTGTCCTGTACGTGTTAGTCACTTCCAGGGCTCCAGGGTCGCCTGATTGACCCACAGGTCATCATACGTAGAGAAGATTGAAGCGAGGCGTCTGGACTTGTAGAGTTTTATAGAAGACGTTTCTCTGCTCATCCAAGCAGCTTCATCAGAAACATTTAGTGCTATTGTTTTTTCAGTTTTTTCAGTTTTTACCCAGACCCACCCACATAGGTCTGTGACCACATATAAACCATGTTTCCCACCAAACAGTTAGAACTGATGAAGCTGCTTGGATGAGCAGCGAAACGTCTTCTAGAAAACTCTACAAGTCCAGACGCCTCGCTTCAACATGCTCTAAGTATTTCTTTTGTGTGGTTCTTTGGTTGGACGGGGGTGTCATGCATCATCAGTATGTGTAACTATGGAAATGCACACAATGCGCTGTGATGTCATCAGGAAGTGGCTTCATGCATTGTTAGACTAATAATGAAAGGTTCCTGTGGAGACGTCATGTCATGACACAGGCAGAGAGGACTTTGCCTCAGAGACGAAGGGTCTGAGAGGACGGAGACGTCCTTATCAGAGACTCCAACAAAACCTGTCCATGAGAAGAAGGCTGGAGCTGTGAGACGGAGCAGCGGCGCTGTGTGTCACTGTGAGCGTTTCAAACACTCCTATAACCACACACACTCACACACACACACACACTCACACACACACACACACACACTCACACACACACACACTCACACACACAACACACACACACTCTCACACACACACACACACACACACACACACACACACACACACTCACACACACACACACTCACACACACACACACACATACACTCACACACTCACACACACTCACACACACACACATACACACACACTCACACACACACACAGACACACACACACACACTCACACTCACACACACACACACACACCCTGAGGTTAAATTACACCACAAAGTGATATGTGGTTATTTTTGGCTCCAGCACCAGCGTGGATGTGTGTGTGAGTGTGTGTGTTCATTATATCACCTTGGCAACCGCCTCCTCTGTCACTGCAGACCCCCCCCCCCCCCGGGCCCCACCCCCTGTGTTTGATAGGCTGATGTATATATTCTGGTGATGGATACACACACAGGGCAGAGGATACACTGCGGACATAACTCTGCACCAGTGCATGCTGGGAGGTCTGCCTCAGCAGCTCATTCATCCAGCAGAACCACACCTGGACTGTCCCACTGACAGCGGACAGGCTGACACACACACACACACACACACCCTGTTCACACCTTCCATCACACACTCTGAGAGTTCTGTACGGACCTGGAGCTTCTCCCGGAGTCTTTATGATTTGAATTTTCAGTTTTTCTATTTGAGCTTGTGGAGTTTTATCACCATGACAACCTGTTGGACAAACACAGAGTGGGTCACACACAGCTGCTCCTTCCACAGTAAAGTTAGGAGCTACATTAAATCAGAGGATCCTGTGTCCGGCTTCGTTTGTTTACCTTTGATCACATCATTTAAACAAGTCAGAGTCACAACGGCAACACAACAGCAACACAACAGCACACAGTGAGGAGCTGCGGCTGGATGGATGGAAACTTAGAGCAGTGAAACACATGCAGTCCACACACACACACACACACACAGCAGGTGATCAAATTCCATCACACACACACACACGTCTCCAGACTTTTATTGTGAAAGAGTTCTCACCTGCTCAGCAGCCGTGTTCGTTTCTCCTCCTCAGGTCGGACTCCTTTGTTCTCCTGCTGTCCTCCTCATGTTCCCCCTGCAGTCCAACACAGCAGGAACGCCCAGAGAAGCCACAAGAACCTCCAAAACCCAGAACCTGTTCTAATCTGGACTGGTTCAGGATCCTCAGCAGAAGCTGCAGCAGCAGCAAGTTCAAAGGACTGCTGAGAAAGACTGAAGACAAACCTCCAGACGGACTGCAGCACGAAGGAGGAGCTACAGCTCTGAGCGCGTGTGTGTGTGTGTGCTGCTCAGTGTGTGTGTGTGTGTGTGTGTGTGTGCTGCTCAGTGTGTGTGTGTGTGTGTGTGTGTGTGCTGCTCAGTGTGTGTGTGTGTGTGTGTGTGTGTGCTGCTCAGTGGGTGTGTGTGTGTGTGTGTGTGCTGCTCAGTGGGTGTGTGTGTGTGTGTGTGTGTGCTGCTCAGTGTGTGTGTGTGTGTGTGTGTGTGTGTGCTGCTCAGTGGGTGTGTGTGTGTGTGTGTGTGCTGCTCAGTGTGTGTGTGTGTGCTGCTCAGTGGGTGTGTGTGTGCTGCTCAGTGGGTGTGTGTGTGTGTGTGTGTGCTGCTCAGTGTGTGTGTGTGTGTGTGTGCTGCTCAGTGGGTGTGTGTGTGCTGCTCAGTGGGTGTGTGTGTGTGTGTGTGCTGCTCAGTGGGTGTGTTTCTCTGATCCAGGTTGTTTCATGCTGAGGAATCCCCTGCCTTCACAGTTTATCAACAGATTCAGATGTTATCTGCAGTCTGATGTGAGACATTAACCAATAATCAATCAATCAATCAATCATCCTCTTACATCACAGCTTTAATCTTATTTAACAATGGAATTATATTGAATAGATTCAAATCTGTTTGAATTCATGCATTTCTATGTTTCCAGTGTTGGTGATTGATCAGTGCTTTCTGTCTAATCATCATCGTTAACCCTATCAATCCCCTTTCAGTCACATTTTGCTACAGACAGCGGCGTGCTGATGGCGGGCGGTGATGCTGCCGGCCTGATGCTCCTGCAGTCTGACACAGTAACGCAGCAGCTGCTGCTGCACCCGGCTGCTGCCTCAGCAGAACGACGCTGTGATGAATAAAACATCAGAATCCATCTGGACCCGCCGCAGGAAGTCAGAGCTGCTCCACGCCGCTCTCACTCACTCTCACCGCAAAGGATCAGATGTGGATCAGACTCTGCTGGTCTCATTATCACCTGGACTAGTCGGACCTTTTAAAGAGTCCAACTAAAGGAGCCTTGTCCCCCACTCTCTGTGACAGCGTTTCCATGGAAACAGTCCTCACCTCCCTCAGACTGCTCATCTGTTAACTGCCCAATTAGAGCGCTACATCAGCAGGCAGAACCGAGACCTCCACCTGGACAGAGGGGACGTGGACTCTCTGATGTCACCTGGGCTGGTGGGCGTGGCCTGTGGTTCCTGAGCCAATGAGGCGTCACTAGAAGAAAACAACAGGAACATTAGTTTGTATCCTTGAGAAACATTTGATGAGTGGTGTGATTGACAGCTGTCAGTCACCTGTCGGTGTGTGCGTTCTCTCTGTCCGACCACAGGTCACCTGAAAACACACACAGGTACGTCAGCACCCCCATGTCCTGCAGTTACCTGAGAGGTCTGATGCACCTGCTCACAGCGCTGGTTCCCCCATCAGGACCAGGTGTGGACCAGGTGCATCAGGTGATGTGTGCGAGTGTGTGGAGGACTCACTGTGCTGCAGCTGGTCCGACTGGTCTGAACTGGAAACACAGAGATAAACAGTTTCTCAACCTGTGGGTCAGGGCCCACTTCAGGTCCGTGGGCCTTCATACTGTTTGTATGTATTCAGTATCTGTGAGCGTGTTACCTGGCCTGTCCAGGTGCCGCGCTCATGTATGCGTCACGTATTTCTGTGGCTCCGCCCCCTGCTGACCCAGAGTGCTCCGCTACATTCTGTGTGGCCTCCCGCTCTGATCCTGTTCAAGAACAGCTCAACGTCACCACATGTCCGGCTGGAGGTGAACACATCAGCAACCTGCGACAGGCGAGACTCACCTGGCCCCTCCCTCCTCTGAGCGTCTGACTGCTGATTGGCTGCGGTACCTGCAGTCTGTGTGAGGAACCTTTTTCTGAGACAGGAAGCAGAACAGGTCCATGAACCAGAACTGATCAATGACCTCCCAAAGTTCTCAGGTGTGACATGATACCTGACATGATGTCCAACAGGTGACCTGTGAGGGTGTGGCCTGAGGGGGTGTGGCCTCTGAAAGAGAAGGACACACAAGTTAATGAAAACAACACCAGCTGTAACAGGGATGTTATGGTGGTGTTGTGGGTGTGGGTGGAATTGTGGGTGGTGTTGTGGGTGTGGGTGGTGTTGTGGTTGGTGCTGTGGTGGTGGTATGGGTGGTGTTGTTGAGGTGTTGTGGTGGTGTTGTGGTTAGTGTTGTGGATGTTGTGGTGGTGTTGTGGGTGGTGTTGTGGTTGGTGTTGTGGATGTTGTGGTGGTGTTGTGGTTGGTGTTGTGGATGTTGTTGTGGTGGTGTTGAGGTGGTGTTGTGGGTGGTGTTGTTGATGTTGTTGTGGTGGGGTTGTGGGTGGTGTTGTGGTGATGATGTTGTGGGTGGTGTTGTGGTTGGTGTTGTGGGTGGTGTTGTGGATGTTGTTGTGGTGGTGTTGTGGTGGTGTTGTGGGGGTTGTGGTGTTGTTGTGGTTGGTGCTGTGGGTGGTGTTGTGGATTTTGTTGTGGTGGTGTTGTGGGGGTTGTGGTGTTGTTGTGGTTGGTGTTGTGGTGGTGTTGTGGATGTTGTGGTGGTGTTGTGGTTGGTGCTGTGGGTGGTGTTGTGGTTGGTGTTGTGGTTGGTGTTGTGGTTGGTGCTGTGGGCGGTGTTGTGGTTGGTGTTGTCGGTGGTGTTGTGGATGTTGTGGTTGGTGTTGTGGTTGGTGCTGTGGGCGGTGTTGTGGGTGGTGTTGTGGATGTTGTGGTGGTGTTGAGGTGCTGTGGGTGGTGCTGTGGTTGGTGTTGTGGTTGGTGTTGTGGTGTTGTTGTGGTTGGTGCTGTGGGTGGTGCTGTGGGCGGTGTTGTGGTTGGTGTTGTGGGTGGTGTTGTGGATGTTGTGGTTGGTGTTGTGGTTGGTGCTGTGGGCGGTGTTGTGGGTGGTGTTGTGGATGTTGTGGTGGTGTTGAGGTGCTGTGGGTGGTGCTGTGGTTGGTGTTGTGGTTGGTGTTGTGGTGTTGTTGTGGTTGGTGCTGTGGGTGGTGCTGTGGGCGGTGTTGTGGTTGGTGTTGTGGGTGGTGTTGAGGTGTTGTGCTCAGACCTGCAGACTCACAGTCAAACTCTGCTGCAGAGCTGCAGTGAGTCGCTCCACCAGTCGATCCTGAACTGCACCGCTGTCCTGGAAAAGAAGGTGAGCTGTGATTGGTTAGAATGATGTAGGCGAAAGCAACCATCTGATTGGCTGAACTCCAATCATGTGACCTTTGACCTCACAGGTTCAGTCAGGAGTTACCTGGCAGTGAGAGAGCGCGCTCAGAGCCTGTTTGTACAGCTGAACAGCTTTCTGCTGCTTCCTCTGCCTCAGGTAACACTCGGCCAGCGACTCACACACCTGGACCTGAGCCGGGTGGTCCTCTGCAGACACACACACACACTCAGGTATCACCTGATCATGGTACTATAACAAGGCTGTGAGTGAGGAAGTTACCAGTGTCTTTGAATCCCTGCAGAGCGAGGATGAGGCTCTCCGCTGCCTCCTCTTCATCACCCAGCTGACTGCAGGCAAACGCCAAGTTACTGAAACACCGTGCCTGGTCACCACGGCAACCCAGGGAGCCTACACACACACACACACCTGTACTTTACCACTTCAGAACATGGAGAAGATTCCAGATGTTATCGGTATTCTGGTTGATCTGTTTGAAAGGTGATTGATCGGGGCGGCGTCTCACCATAGAGTCCGGCAGCCAGCCTGTGGTAGCCGACAGCGGGGGTGAACTGGCCCACAGAGTTCAGAGCGGCTCCCAGGTTGTGCAGGACTTTTGCCATCAAGGGGGGCTGCTGAGCTGCAGGACCCAGAGCCTGCTGGAAGGCCTCCACTGCCTCCTGGAAACACCTGAGCTGGCAGTAAGACACGCCCACCGACAGGTACAGCTCCACTGGACGACAGCGCCGTGGTCATATCAATCAATCAGTCAATCAATCAATCAATCAATCAATCAATCAGTCAGTCAGTCAGTCAGACAGTCAGATGATCGATTCTTTTATTACCCAGAGTCCTGGGGTCGGTGATGCTGTCTGTCAGACTCAGACACTCTGTCAGGACGCTGGTGATGTCATCCTGGCTGAACTGATCGGATTGGGTCATGTGATTTCCTGCTTCTTTCAGGGCATTGGCTGCACAACCCAACATGGCTGCCACTCTGTAACTCTCTGCAGCCCGCAGGAAACCCTGAGCCGCCAGAGACCAGTCCTGTAACACACAGACCCAGCTGACACACCTGTACCAGCACAGCTCCTGGTCCTGGTTCTGCTCCTCGTACCTGTGTTCTGCTGTAGCAGCGGCTCATCTCCATGCAGGCGTCCCCCTCGCTGCCTCCGTCTCCCTGTGACCTGTACAGCTGAGCTGCCTGCAGGAAGCAGGCAGCAGCCTCTCGGCTTTGCCCCAGTGCATTATGGGCCAGGGCTATGTTAAACTGTAGGTCAGGGAGGCGGCTGGCCTTCGGACCAGGATGAGCCCGCTGCAGGAGGTCCAGTCCTTTCTGAGGTCGGCCTGCCTCCACGTAGGCTGCTCCTAGGTTAACGGAGCAGGCCCGGAGGACCCGGGAATCTTGCAGCTGCAAGGCAGCAAAGCCTGATGGGTAATATTTTACTAGTATGATACTACAGTGGTAACCTCTGACCCCACGGCCTCACCTGTGCTGCGGCCCTCAGAGCGTCTTTGAAGCAGCTCAGCGCGTCCTCGGGCCGTCCCTCCTGCAGAGCTTTATGACCAGCGGCTGTTAACTCCTCGATGTTCACCGTCTTCCTCTGCACCTCCTTCCTGCTCCTCCTCCTGCTGCTCTTCACCTTCACCTCTTCCTCACCAGGAGGGGACGCGTCAGACGCCATGTTGGATCTGCAGGGGGAAGGCTTACCTGGGGGGAGTCTGGAGACACACAGAGGTTACCAGCTGAACATCTGCTGCCTTCATCAATAACGTGTTTGATTAAGGAACCACTTACCACTTCCTGCAGGATCTGCAGTGACATCTTTAAACGGTCCATTGAGTCTGACCATCAGAAACAAAGAGACTCTATCACAGCAGCATAAAGCTGGCAGCGCCCTCTGCTGGAGGAGATGTTGACCACCAGAGAACATGACATGAGCTCAGACCTGCAGGCCTTCCTGTTGTTATTATTATGAGTCTATCAGAGACAGCTGAACGTCAATGATCTCCCTTCAGGGTGGGTCTTATGGTAGAAAGGCAGAATGATTCACTGACGGTGGAAACTATTTACTATGCAATTATACACACTACATAGACATACAGTGTATTAAACTAGCTATAAATGTTTTTAGATGTGTTATAAATTAATAACATCATGAGTCTGTTGAACTCAATAATCACAAAATAAAGAAATAATTTAATTAAATTAAATAGAAAAATAAACAAAGAGAATTACTTTCACAATTTGAACAGCTGCAACAAGAAGCCTAAAACAAACACTCACCACTTCCGGGTTGAAGATGACCTCTCTCTTATGTTTACCTGTTCACCTGTAGCCCCACAATAAATGCGTTTTATACAGTTTTATACAATAAATGGTTCTAACGAGTCAAGTTACGAAGCAGCTGCTAGCTAGCTAAAACTCCACTACCTCCTGCGGGTTGGCTAGGTTGCTATGGCAACCAGGAAGCAACCACGGATGTTAAAAAAAGAATATATATTTAAAATTTTATTTTATTTTATTTAAACTTTTATCAGACAGTTTGGATTATGAATATAATTCCCTATGTATAATGTGTTATGCATTTAAAAAGCTTTATAGTGTTTTAAGGACGGGAACTTCATAGACCACAATCCAACGCGACGACACACTAGCCAATAGGAGAAGCGGCTGAAGGTTCGGCCAATCAGAGAGCGGCGGGAGCTTTCAAACTTTCAGACAGGAAACAGTTGAGAGCAGCGGTCAGTTTGGATGAAACTCCGAGCGACTTCAGCCTGAATTCAACCTGCGGAGACTTTAGAGAAGTTTTTATTCACCGAGGTGGGAAAGAGACCCGCAGCTGAAGGCCAACATGGCGGATTCAGCTGCTCAGAGTCGCTGTAAGTCCGACACATTCCTGTTTGTTCGATATAACTAGTGGAACACACGCTTCCTGCTGATAACGTGTTTACTTAGAATCCGAAAGGGAATAAATCTGAGACTTTACAACACGTTTAAATTCCTGTAAACAGCCGTTTCTGTCTGCGCTCTGATATGAATGTTTTTGCTTAGCTTCCTGTTTAACCCTGTGTTATTTTGGTAACAGGCCACATTAGCTGCCAACAAACAGGAGGACTGATCACTTTACAGAAGAACCAATCTATAGTCTCTAATGTCATCTGTGTATTTGTTTTCCTCGTACATGCTGATCTTCTTATTATTACTGAAAGGTCATTAATGAATAAAGCCTTGGCTTCATGCTGTGTGCTGTGCAGATGAGCGTCTGACAGCTGAGCAGATGGATGAACAGAGGATCCAGAACGTGGCCTATCAGTATCTGTGCAGGCTGGAGGAGGCCAAGAGGTCAGTGAGCAGAACCACTTCCTGATCAGGTGGATCAGTGCGTCTGAGGGCGGAGCTTCTTTCTGACCTGCATGTGTCTTCCTGTTCAGGTGGATGGAGGCGTGTCTCGGAGAGGAGCTTCCTGCCCCCACTGAGCTGGAGGAGGCGCTGAGGAACGGCGTCATTCTTGCCAAACTGGGTCATCGCTTCAGCCCGAACGCTGTCCCTCTGAAGAAGATCTACGACCCGGAGCAGCTTCGATACAAGGTCACGTGACGCACCAGTCCCGTGCTTTTAGCCACGGCCCTCTGACCAGTGTCGGTAATCAGCTGTTTGTACTGATCTGTTCAGGCTGTGGGTCTTCAGTTCCGTCACACTGACAACATCAACCACTGGAGGAACGCCATGACAACCCTGGGACTGCCAGCGGTTAGTGAAGACACTGGATGATTTGAGTATTGATCATCTGATCAGTTCCTTTCAACAGTGATCACTTGTCTTCATTCACAGATCTTCCATCCTGAAACTACGGATGTGTACGACAAGAAGAACATGCCGAGGGCTGTTTACTGCATCCACGCTCTCAGGTACAGACTGTCAGCTGTCTGTCCTCTGACCTGTCAGCTGTCTGTCCTCTGACCTGTCAGCTGTCTGTCCTCTGACCTGTCTGTCCTCTGACCTGTCACCTGTCTGTCCTCTGACCTGTCACCTGTCTGTCCTCTGACCTGTCACCTGTCTGTCCTCTGACCTGTCAGCTGTCTGTCCTCTGACCTGTCAGCTGTCTGTCCTCTGACCTGTCATCTGTCTCACCTGTCTCACTGTTCACCTGTTGTCTGCAGCCTCTATCTGTACAGACTGGGTTTGGCTCCTCAGATCCATGACCTCTATGGAAAGGTCAAGTTCACAGGTACACTCTCACACAGCGTCTCCTCAGGTAACATTTTTTGGACCTTTCTTTGGACCTTTCTTTTTAACCTGTGACTGCATCTTCAGATGAGGAGATCAACAATATGAAGCTGGAGCTGGATAAATATGGCATCCAGATGCCTGCTTTCAGTAAGATTGGAGGAATCCTGGCCAATGAGCTGTCTGTGGATGAAGCTGCAGGTAGAGAGAGAGACGATGTGATCGGCTGCGAGCTCACTGGTGTGTGATTAACCCTGCGTCCTCTTCCATCAGTTCATGCAGCGGTGGTAGCCATCAATGAGGCGGTGGACAGAGGAGACGTGAAAGTGACGGCTGCTGCTCTGAGGAACCCCGCTGCCCTCCTCACTGACCTGCAGGAGGCGCTGATGAGCACCTACCAGGAGATGCTGCAGCAGGCTCGGAGGAGGAAGGCAAAGCACGCGGCAGGCAGGGTGAGAGTCTGAGCTGTGATTGGATTCAAAAGACGCTCTGGCTGTTGTGTGTCCTTGTTTTCAACGTTTGTGTGTGTTTGTGTGTCAGCGTGGAGGTTCGGAGGAGAAAGACATGTATGAAGAGTATCTGACCCAGAAGGAGATCCAGGAACACATCAAGCTCGTCAATGGTGAGCGAACAGCCGTCTGATGCCTCCCCTTATATTTAATTGCTGATTCCTTGATGCCTGTGATCTCTGTCTGCCAGTTCGATCAGCAGTGGAGCGGGTGGATGAAGCTCTGGATGCTGCAGATGAACTCTCTCTACTCTCAGCACTGCAGCTGCCATGTTTGGCCCTCAGGGGTCTCCGTACTGATAACGGCCCCTGGTACCTGGACCAGCTGTTGGCAGACCGCCAGCAGAAGGCTATGGTACAGAAGCACAGGTTTACTGACTGTGTGAACTCAACCTGACCTCTGACCTCTCTGTGTCCTCTGACCTCAGGAGCAGGGTTCTGTTGATCCTCTGGAGCCTGGTGAGTTGCAGGATGCCGTCACCGTCGCCAACCAGGAAGCTCAGAGAAGCAGGAACAGTGAGTCACTTCCTCTCTCCACTTGACCCAAAAAGTTCACACCTCCCGTCGGCCAACAAACCATGTGTGTGTTTCAGTGGACCTGGCGGTGCAGAGTGTCAACGCGTCACTGCACGGCAATGACCCCAGACACACGGTCAGCTGTCTGATGACCCCTGACCTCCAGCTGCCTGAGGTGTTCCCCTCGGCTGCGGCACTTTACCACAGAGAGCTGCAGCAGCTGCAGAGACAGACGGCACAGGTACCCACACCTGACTGACAGCTACTTCCTGTCCGGGTCGCCTGATGCGTCAAGTGTTAACTTTGTCCTGCAGGGGGAGCTGTTGCAGGAGGAGCTGTTTGTTGCTGTGGAGATGCTGTCAGCTGTCGCACTCATCAATCAGGCCGTGGAGGTGAGAAACCTTCAGCGGTTCAGCTCCTCTCTGGTCAGTCCGTCTGCAGGACTCTCTGACATCGACCCTGCTCTGCTGGACAGGTGAGCAACGAGGTCGCGCACAAAGATGATTCATGCTAGGTAATACTGACATTGATGACATGTCGATGCTCTGCAGATACTTCGAGTGTCTGGTTGGCGTGAAGCAGCAGGTGGGCAGAGACCTGCTGACCTGGAACCAGCTGCAGGAAGGGGTCAGCTCTGTGAACAGCTCAGTGCAGGACGAACACCAGCGTATGTAAACGACACGTCGCAGGACGACAGCGGACATTCTTCCCCAGTACACAAACACAGCGTGTCTTCCTGTCTCTCCCACCCTCAGAGCTCGTCGCCATCAGTCTTATAAACGAAGCTGTGATGAGAGGAGACGTCCAGAAGCTGCTGTCTGCCCTGCTGCTGCCCTCCTGTGGGGTGGACGAGGTTTTACCTGCGAACGCCTGCAGGTACCTGGCGGTGCTGAGCAGAGTCAGGCAGCTCAGAGCTCAGGTAACTGTGCACCAGGCTGGAGGGAGGGACCACCTGGGGTTTAAACTCGGTGTTACATGTCCTCCTACTCTCCAACCAGGTAAGCAGAGACCCAGGAGCTGAGGTGTGGTTGGCTGATATCCAGGAAGCAGTGAGGACAGCCAATCAGCAGAGTCAGAAGGCTCTGAAGAGTGAGTCAAAGGCTGTGTTAACGTTAGGCGGAGCAGAGAGTAAAGCTGTTCATGGACCCGTCTGTCTGTCTGTCAGTGTGTCTGTCTGTGGCAGCAGTGAACCAGGCTGTGAAGGAGAACCGAGCGAGCCAGACTCTGCGGGTTCTCAGGCTGCCAGAGGTGGCGCTGCAGGGAGTGTTATCAGACTGTGCTGAAGACTATCAAAGAGAACTGAGGGCTCTGATTGCAGACAGGAAAAACACAGGTCACACACACACACACACACGTACAGGTGGTCCGGCTCAGCAAAACAACACCAGCTGACTCACTGTGTTTGTGTTCAGGAGACAACAGGAGTCCGTGGGTTCGAGTCCGGCTGCAGGACGGATCCTTTTATTTCTTTCACCTGAATCGGCTGGAGGGATGCTGGGAGAGACCCAACGGGTTCGTTCACAACAGCGTGTTCATCGATCAGCAAGAAATACAGGTGAGACACCTGAGGGACACCGCAGAGTTCCGGCGAGGTCCTCGTTATTTCTGTGTTAATGAAAACAAATAACGCCGTCCTCTGGTGAAATGTCGCCCCCTGCAGGAAGTGGTCAGCAGCGTTTCAGCCTCGTACAGTCGCAGCGCCCTCTGGCAGAGCAGCCAAGCCCTCATCGTTTGCCTGCAGGCTCGCTGTCGAGGCTTCCTGGTCAGACAGCAGCTGGAGGCTCGAAGGCGTTACCTGATCAGTCAGACACCTGCTGTCATCATCATCCAGGTGAGGCCGGAGTCAGAGAAATGGATCCTGATCCTGATCCCCTGCTGTGTTCAGCAGCCTGACCTCTGTGTTTGTGTTCAGTCTCACTGGAGGAAGTTTGTCCAGCAGAGGGCGTACCAGCAGCGCCTGCAGTTTCTTTACATGAACTGGAGAGCGGCGGTCAAGGTAACGACAAACCGAAAAACGCGATTGTGCCGCTCGTCCTGTTTGAGCTCACTAATCTGCAGGTTTTCCATCATTTACGTTTGTGTGAGCAGATCCAGGCGTTTGTGAAGATGTGGCTGGTGAGGAGAAAGTACCGAGCTCGACTCAGGTTCTTCAGACGTAATGTGAGTCCAGCTGTTCCTGTTCAAAATCTGAATGTTAGAAGGGATGGACATGCTTAATGTCCAAACAGAACACATGATCCAGTAACTGTGTCCACAGGTGGGCGCTGTGGTAAAGATCCAGGCCTTCTTCAGGGCCAACAGAGCTCGAGAGGAGTACAGGATGCTGGGTAAGTTCACGGCTGAGCCTCTGATCGGACGGACTGCAGCGTCACCGTTCTGACAGTGAAGGTCACTAATAAGCCCCTCCCTCTCACTTGTGTCAGTGCACTCGGACTCGCCCCCCCTCTCTGTGGTCAGGAAGTTCGTTCACCTGCTGGACCTGGGTGATGGTGACATCAGAGAGGAGGCGGAGCTTCTGCGTCTGAGGGAGGAGGTGGTGAGGAACATCCGCTTCAACCGACAGCTGGAGGCCGACCTGGACCTCATGGACCTGAAAATCGGCCTGCTGGTCCGCAACAAAGCCACGCTGCAGGTGAGGACCAAACATCTCCACAGAAAGCTGCTCAGCAGCTGCAGCCCGCCTCGTTAGCCTTAACGGACCCGTGCGTTCGAACAGGAAGTGGTGTCTCATTGTAAGAAGCTGACGAAGAAGAACAAGGAGCAGCTGTCGGACATGATGGACGTGGAGAGGAGCAAAGGCCTGAAGGCTCTGAGCAGAGAGAGGAGGGAGAGGCTGGAGGCCTATCAGCACCTGTTCTACCTGCTGCAGGTGAGACCCGCACCACAGCCCCGGACCCGGCAGCTCGGGTGAGTTCTAACGCTGCGTGTGTTTCAGACGCAGCCTCTGTACCTGGCTCAGCTGATCTTCCTGATGCCGCAGAGCCGCTCCACCTCCTTCATGGAGATGTTGGTGTTCAGTCTGTTTAACTACGGCTCCGACCGCAGGGAGGCCTTCCTGCTGCTGCAGCTGTTCACCGAGGCGCTCCGATACGAGATCAGGTGTTGCACCATGTGACCGCGTGCTGTGATGTCACTCCCCGCCTGTGTGTGTACTCTGACATCACCCTGTCTTTCTGTGTTGGTGTCAGGCTGAAGGTGGAGCAGCCTCGAGACGTGGTCACCGGGAACCCCACCGTCATTAAGATGTTGGTGAACTTTTACCGCCATGCCCGCGGTCAAAATGCACTGAGAGAGGTGCTGGGACCAGCTCTGCAGGACGTTCTACTGGACCGGACCCTCAGCATCAGGACCGACCCAGTGGACGTCTACAAGTCCTGGATCAACCAGACTGAGACGCAGACCGGACACAAGAGGTCTGAACAGACTAACAGCACTTCAGAGCCACCCCTCCACCCTGCTCCACTGCAGGTCTCTGAGTGATCCACCTGTCTGTCCCCCCTGTCCGTCTGCAGCTCTCTGCCCTACGAGGTGTCCCCTGAGGTCGCTCTGTCTCACCCTGAGGTTCAGAGACGCATCGACATCGCCATCATCAGCCTGAAGAACCTGACGGGCCGAGTCCTCAAAGCCATCACCTCCAACCTCCAGAAGCTGCCGTAAGTCTCCACCTGTCCATGAACCACACCTACCGCCACCTGCTGACCGCGCTTCCCTCCTGTGTTTGCAGGTACGGTTTACGTTACACAGCAAAGGTGCTCAGAGACACCCTGAAGGACAAGTTCCCAGAAGCCAGCGAGGACGAGCTTTACAAGGTAGGCAGAGGCTGTGCTGGCTTCACCCAAACCACCAGCTCTCTGTGACAAGGTCCCGTTGTCCTGTCCCTGCAGATCGTCGGTAATCTGGTCTACTACCGCTACATGAACCCCGCCATCGTGGCTCCTGACGGGTTTGATGTGGTTGATCGTGCCGCTGGTTCTGTCCTGCAGCCGGAGCAGCGCCACATCCTGGGCTCCATCGCCCGCATGCTGCAGCACGGAGCCGCCAACAAACACTTCCATGGAGACGGGTACCACATCAGAGCCCTGAACCAGTACATCAGCCAGACACACAGCAAGTTCAGGTCTGACCTCTGACCTCTGCATGTTTAACCATCACCATGTGACCGGAGGAGGCTCCTATGACAGTTCTTTGTTCGTTAGGAGGTTCCTGCAGTCCGTCTGCGACGTCCCTGAACCAGAGGAGAGATTCAGCATGGACGAGTTCTCAGAGCTGCTGATCGTCAACAGACCCGTCATCTACATCTCTGTCAGCGAGCTGATGAACACACACAAGGTCAGAAACCACAGCCTGGACCTGAGCCGGCACGTGGACAGGGTCTGGACCTGCAGTCTCATTGTCTCTCTCTGTCTCTGCAGCTGTTGTTGGAACATCAGGAGGTTTTGTGTCCGGACCAGTCAGACCCCCTTAGGCTGATCCTAAAAGACCTCGGACAAGTTCCCTCCCTGCAGGAGCTCAGCGGTACTACACCTGACTCTTCTAAATAAACTAAAGCACTGATAGTGTTATTGAGTGAGTTCTGTTCTTCAGGAGAGGTCCAGGATCCAGGATCAGAGCTCAGCAGCACTCAGGGCAGTAAGATGGAAGTTTCTCTGACCCTCACCAACAAGTTCGACATCTTCAGCGACTCCGATGACAAACCCGACGCCAGAGGACTGCTGCTCAGGTACATTAGCACGGTTGCATCACATTCTAAGGTAGACTAGCCTGTAGCCGCTTCTCCTGTTGGACATATCTGGATTTGCTACCAAATACAGCGTTGGTGGGTATGTGGTGTTGAACTTTGGTCTACGATGCTCCTGTAGCTTAGCATTTTATTTGTTTGTTTCAGCACTAAGCAGCTGATCATCGATGTCATCAGGACCCAGGCAGGTGACTCTCTGAGTGACATCCTGAGAACAACACCCTCAGCTGACCAGGTAACACACACACACACACACACACACACTTGTGAGGTGGACAGATTAAAAGCTGCTGTGATCTTTAACCTCATGCATGAACTCTTTGAACAGGAAGTGTGTCATGATTGGCTGATGCAACGCCGGGCCCGGCAGGACGCACGAACACCCGAGAAGATGAAGAGGAACCAGTCGCTGGTTGCTAATGGCAACCTGCGCCTGGAGGAGAAGAAGGGGAAGATCTTGAGGAGCCTTCGCCGCCTGGAGGGGCTCGGTGTTCTGAAACCGCCTCGGAGTGAGAACCAGATCCTGCAGATGATCGCTAAGGTGATGCAGCATGATGTCATCAAATGGTTTCTCAGAGATTTTCATTTATTGGTGGAACAGAGCAGACGGGAAGTTCTACAAAACAGACAGCGTGACTGTAAATCTGTCCCCACCGCAGGACATCCGCCAGCAGCGCCTGCACCGTCAGCGGCGAGGGGCGGAGCTTCTGAAGCTCCGTCAGACTCTTGACAGCCTGCAGGTGAAGAGCAGCTTCCACAGTGAACAGGTGGACTACTACAGACATTACATCACTTCCTGTCTGGACAACCTGACCACCAGCACGTAAGCGCACACAGATCTGACATCACGTCAGTATGCTCAGGGTTAGCTTAGCATACTGGATGCCCCGCTGCTGCAGCCCGTCATACACTCGCTGTGATTGGTTTGTGTTGCAGTAAATCTTCCAATAAGAAGGCATCAGACAGCAAAGGGAAGAAGAAGCCTCCTGCTCTGAGCTACACGGCCGCCCGCCTGCAGGAGAAAGGAGTTCTGTTGGAGATCGAGGACCTGCCGTCCACCCAGTGAGGACACAGACACAGAGAAGACATGAGTTCTGCCGTCACTGAGCGTTATTCCAAACTTTTTCTTTACTCCTTCAGGTTTAGGAACGTCGTCTTTGACATCATTTCTGGACCGGAGAGAGGAAGCTTCAGCGTCAAAGCTCGGTTCCTCGGAGTGGAGATGGAAGAATTCCTGCTTAAATATCAGGTATGAACTAAAGTCCAGACACACATACTCAGCAGCAGTGCAGCAGCAGGTACAGACCAGTGTGTGTGTGTGTGTGTGTCCCAGGACCTGCTGCAGCTGCAGTATGAGGGCGTGGCAGTGATGAAGATGTTCGATAAGGCAAAGGTCAACGTTAATCTGCTCATCTTCCTCCTCAACAAGAAGTTCTTCAAGAAATGAACAAAGTGACGCTCTTACCTCTCACTCCTATCTGCGTGCACCTCAGTATGTCATCCATATTTACACGCACATTTTCTAACACTCCTGTCTCTGGTCACATTTTACAGCTAAATAATCACTTTAAACAAAGCTTTATTTTATATCTGAGTGGAGCATCCTAACACTCCTATCTCTGCACCTCTAAAGGTGATCTACTTTATATCTCATTTAATCATCTGAGTGGGACATCTGTTCCAAACTCTTTATTGCATATCTATAGCACTAAGTGTAACAGAACGAGGCGTCTCCTCTGTGGGGGTCTGACAGGACGAGCCCACACTCCAGTAAAAAGGGATGCTTGCATGCACATATCTTTGTTTAATGTCACTACGTTATCCATGTTTACGTCCTAATCTGTAAATGGAGTGAGACCTCTTTTTTAGTCCTATCTCTGCATTGTCAAAAATGTGGTTTGTCCTTTACGTTGTTTTTAAACTCAGAGAGGGACGTCTTCACCGCACGCACGTCTTTGTTTGTTCTCACTACGTCTGTACTCCGACCTCACTCCAGTGTTTTTCTACCCAAGCAAAGCGCCTGAGGCCTAAAACAAAACCACACTCAACTGAAGGTTGGTGCTTACAGGCCTTTGTAGACCTGGAAGCGGGACTTTTGTTACAGAACCAGTCTTATTGGTCCCACCGACTGAGTTCTGAAACACGACTGATCAGCCTCTGCTGACTGATCAATAACTGTAAATATTTTCTGTCTCTTTTCTATGTTGATGTCTGAAGGGAAATTAAAAAAGAAACTTTTTCCAAATAAATGTTTTAAGTCACCGAATCCTCACATTTTCTTTTATTCTGAGAAAACAAACATGGCCGACCAGAACCGACCACAGACTGTGACGGGCAGCAGGAGAGCTCAGAGGTGAGTTTCACACATTGTGAAATCAATGATCAATAAGTAAAACCGAACCGAACATTGAGCTCGTGAAGCCTGGACAGACTTCATTATTGACTCATTTAACGCTCCACCTATAAGTAGAACACAAACAACAGCAAAATAAATCTGTGCAGCTAAAATAATTCACATTCAACAAAATAAAAAACTTTTTAAAATCAGGTCAGAAGTCTAAGTTCTATTGATGAGCTCCAGGTTCTGCTGGTTCTGGACGTGTGCAGCTCGGATGGCGATGGTGGTGTCGTACTCCTGAGGCTTCAGTGTCTGTGAACAACAACACAGACTAGAACAGGGGCCCTCTTCAGATGTGGTCACATGACTTTTATTAGCCCACCTCATAGTTGTTGTTGTTTGAAGGGGGCGGGGCCTGGGACGCGGTCTCTGAGGCTGGTTGAGGTGCCTGGTTGGTCAGGACGAGGGGTGGCTACAGAAACAGCAGATGAGGGTTACACTGGGAGGGGGGTGGGTGGGGGGGGGGGGTCGGCGGCTGCAGGTGGACTCACCTGATCTGGGCCATGATGGAGAGCTTTGGTACCAAATGCAGACAAACAGATGGAGAAGACCAACCCCAGGAAGGAGGCGACTAACAGAGCTATAGAGTTTCCTCCACTGTTGACCTGAAAGGAGGGCGTGTAGTGTGCAGTGATGTCAGCGTGGTCAGAGAAAAGAGACGAGGACAAAGTGTCTTTATTATGACTCACCCATCCTTCGATGTAATAGGAAGGTGACCAACAACGTGTTCTCTCATGAGTCCAAAGAAGAACCTCCATGAGGTAGATGACGGTGGCAGTGGCTGAAACACCTGCAGCAACAACACTGAAGCCCAGAGCCACTTTCACCTGCGGAGCAGAGACAGGTCAGGTCAGACACCTGGAGCAGCCGCCTGGACCTCAGCACAGTGACGAGTCACAGACCAGCGAGCGCTTCGAATGCTTCTAAGCAGCCACCACCAGAGATCTGCCGGACACGAGCTGCAGAGAAACAGAGTCAGCGTGAGAAGCCAAAGACTCGGCATTCTACCACGGAGGACAGAGGACTGGGGTGTCTCAGTGGACTCACAAACACGGCCTGCCAGACGAAGATGCTCCTCATCTCATAACACGGAAACATCATGACTCCAAAGAGAAGGAGCATGAGGCCGGACACGATCTGCAGCGTCTGTGGAGCAGAACACACACAGAGCCTCACTGCACAGAGTCTGTGGACCAGTCTGAGCTCTGTGTGTCTGTGTGTGTCTGTGTGTGTGTGTCTGTCTGTGTCTGTGTGTGTGTGTGTGTCTCTGTGTGTGTGTGTCTGTCTGTGTCTGTGTGTCTGTGTGTGTCTCTGTGTGTGTGTGTGTCTGTCTGTGTCTGTGTGTCTGTCTGTGTCTGTGTGTGTGTGTGTGTGTGTGTCTGTGTGTCTGTGTCTGTGTGTGTCTCTGTGTGTGTGTGTGTCTGTCTGTCTGTGTGTGTGTGTCTGTGTGTGTCTGTCTGTCTCTGTGTCTGTGTGTGTCTCTCTGTGTGTGTGTGTCTGTCTGTCTGTCTGTGTGTGTGTGTGTGTCTGTCTCTGTGTCTGTGTCTCTCTGTCTGTGTGTGTCTGTCTGTGTGTGTGCGTCTGTCTGTGTGTGTCTGTCTGTGTGTGTGTGGGTCTCACCGCGAGGACCTGTGGCCATCGTCCTCTGAACAGGGCGTCCTCTGGCTGGCTGTGAGGAGCAGCAGGTGCTGGGATCACATGTGTGACCACGAACACGCCGCCCGCCGGGTCGGCTACAGCCGAGGATGCTGACATGTCTGAGGCGAGCTGAGGGCAGACGCTGCTTCAGACCTGAGCTCTCGGTTAATAAAGGAATCACCGTCGGTGGATTCCTGCTGCATGTTTCTGAGACGGAAGTTCGTCCCAGAAAAACCAAGCTTCCTGCTTCAGGTGCTCAGAAACAGCTTCTGATTAACTCACAGCCCAAAGCAAACAAACCTGTCCAGCTCTGACCGCACCGTGACCCGAGGGGCTCTTTGATTTTTCATTCATCAAAATTAATATTTAACGTTAAATCACTATCAGATCAACAGATCACTCCAGGAAACACAGAAGGGGAAGAACATGATGAAGAGGAGGAAGAAGGTCAACGTGCGTTTACTGAAAGAACTGATGTGTAATCAGATTACAGTGACTGGCAGCCATTTTGTCATTCCTTTATTGATAATCATGTGATTAGAAACATTCAGATTGATAACCATGTGACCAGTGTTTCTGCCCCCCTGGCGCCCCCTGCAGGTTCAGCACGATTTGGTTCGAATGGTCCGACTTCTTTGGAATCTCAAAAACAACAAACATGTCAACACAAAATATCAGCTGAGAGGAACACGTGAGGCCGTCACAGGAACACCAGCGATCATCGAGGATACAGCACAGCGGCGGGAGCTTCACTCAGAACACCATGAGGGGGGGGTCTGTGACCCGGGGGCGGGGGGGTAAAAACGATCTCGGTGCAAATTCTGCTTCTGTAAACATCAACAATTTATCAGTCTCTGCCTGAAGCGAGGGTCAGATATGAAAAACGTCCTGTGGTCCATCAGAGAGAGGGCGGAGACAGGATGAAGCAGGGGAGCTCCGCCCACACAGAGGGGAGCTCCGCCCACACTGAGGGGAGCTCCGCCCACACCGAGGAGAGCTGCGCCCACACGGAGGGGAGCTTTGCCCACACTGAGGGGAGCTGCGCCCACACGGAGGGGAGCTGTGCCCACATGGAGGGGAGCTCCGCCCACACGGAGGGGAGCTGCGCCTAAACGGAGGGGAGCTCCGCCCACACTGGTTTCAACTGGTGGGTCACATGATATAAGGGGACGTTGGGTCCGGCTGTAAATGTGTTTTTCTCCCGTGGATTTGGATTTGGAGGGCTGTGGGGATTTACTCACTCTTGAACCCTGCCTCTGCTGGTCACTAGAGGAACTGCAGATTTTTGCACTTGTAGCAGCCACAGAAATAATTTAACAGGAAATAAATATCATAAATTAAATATAATTAATTTCTTTTTTTTGCTGTTCCCCTTTTTGGCCAACAGGTGGCGCCCTCATAAAGTCTGTCTGTTTTGTTAGCGTTTTATTAGCAGGTCGTCACAGCTTGTTGTTTATTGATTTACATTCACATTGGACCAAAAGATGTTTGTTGGCGCAGCTCTCCTTAAAAACCAAACGTTTTATTGTGAGTTAACCAGTGTTGATTTGGAGCTTCACAGTAAGTCTCTTTGCAGCTACCCATCATGCTTTGCTGGCTTGTCCCTTGTCATCAATCGCCATTGGACTCGATGACCTTCTCAGCCAAGATCTCTTGGAAGGTGGAGAGCTGCTTCATCTGCTCCGTCTGCATCGAGTGTCTCCGCATGAGCTTCTTCTTCATCTTGAAGTCTGGGCCTCGTTTAGGTGAAGCCGGGGCCACCGGCACCAGGATCTTGTGTCCAGAGTGGTTAGGGGAGGTGGGCTTGCCATTGGCCCGGATGTCAGGGATGGGTCTTTGGGGGTTGATGTTGAGCGGAGGCAGAAAGCCAGGTCTGGTGTGAGAGATGTGGTCCAGCAGCAGGGTCCCAGAGCCCCGACGCTCCAGGAGACCTGGGGGACGGCGGCGCATGGTGATGGGGGACACGGAGTTGGGGATGTTCTCCAGAGATTCCCTTGATGAGCTGGTTACCAGGGACAGCGGGGAGGCGTTGTACCGCCTCCGCTCCACAGACACCCGTCCAGAATCTGGTGACCCTGGGATAGACTCAGGGCAGAGGTGGGTGTCAGACTCATAGTGCTCCATCCGTGTCAATTTTGGGTGGGCCAAGGCCCGTGCTGCCACTGCCCCTGCATTCTCCTGGGACTCCGGAGCTGTATTCCTGCGGTACAGGATCTGGTGCTGCTGGACTTTCTCAGCCCAGGATGGACCCGACAGGGCTGCGCAGTCCTCAGAGCAGGATCGATCGATGAGTTTTGGTGAACAGGGGTCATGGGTCTCAATGCTGTGTCGTCGTGACAACAGTGGTCTGACCGGTTCTGCGATGGACAGGCCGTTCATCTCAGTGATTGCCCTGCTCAGGTCACAGCTACCCTCCTCCTCCAGACCTCCATCCACCCGGTCCTGGGACACCCCGCTCAGCACCGAAGGCGCCACTAGCCCCCAGGGCTCTGAGTTCAGCCTCTTCAGCAGCTTACGAGGCGGCGGCCTTTTCTCCCCTGGAGGACGAGCTGAAGGTAAAGGTAACGCTGAGGTCAGTGCAAAGCTGAAGATCCCCTCCTCGTCTTTGCTCCTGTCTCCTGCGGGTGAGGCGGTGCCGATCTCGACCTCAGAGGGAGACATGCAGGCTGGGGACAGTTTGTCCACGATGCCCGGGGAGGGGGGTGAGTTGAGGTACTGTTTGGTCTTCTTAGTGCCTGACGGAGACGTGTCAGTGGTGATGATGATCACCTCCTTGCCTTTGGCCTTGCAGGCATCCAGCAGCACCTGCAGCGTGTCGCGGTCCCCCTTGTTGATGGCGTGCACAAGGGCGGAGGAACCAGAATAGTCTTTGAGGCTGGGGTCAGCTCCGTTCTCCAGCAGCAGTGAGACCACCTCCTTTCCCGCCTGCTCAGCACAGGCGTGCATCAGCGCCGTCCGGCCACTTTTGTCTGGGATGTTTGGGTCGGCGCCTTTCTCAAGCAGGTACCTCACCATCCTCTGCCGGGTCTGCGGGTCGTCGTAGCTCGCCAGGCAGGCGGCGGAGATGGGCGTCTCTCCGCGCTCATTCCCCTCGTTGATGTAGGCACCGCCCTCCAGCAGCAGGCGGGTCAGCCTCAGCTTCCCCTGGAAGACGGCTTTGAGGAGGGCGTTCCCCTCAGTCTGCAGGGGTCCTCCATCTCCCATGATCCCTCGCCTCTCCTCAGACCTCCTGCCCACTGGAAGCTGGCTTAATGTTGACGGGCCATCCTCCACAAGAATTCACATGACCTGCAGGAGAAACACAGTGAGGTGAGTACATGTAACACAAACACTCCACTGCCGCCATGGTGTCAGACCATGACCAGACCAGACCAGCTCTCTGTAAATACCACATGTGGCCACAGGGGGCGCATGTCTGGTTTTAAAGAAAAGGGGCAGTGAACAATAGCACAGCTAACATCAGCTAACATGCTAACAAGTAGGTTAGTGTAGCTAATGTGTTTTATCTCTGTGTTAGCATCAAAGCTAATCTGTAGCATCTGCCGTATATGTTTTACATATTGACTGTATGAAGATGGACGACATGACAGTTCCCCAAAAGTGAGACCAGAACATCTGGCTCGCCCCCTGCTGGCTGGCTGTAGTATAGGTCATAAACCCCGCCCCCTCCATGTTAGAACTGAAAACTAAAAGTACTCCTCACATCAGTGTTTAGCAGAGATGGTTTATGACTTGTTAGCTTTCTTTATCTGTCTGATCTGTGCTCAGGCAGCTTTAACCTTCCCCCTCTGCTGCACAGGCTCTGGTTCCAAGATGGCGTCTTCTGGTCTATTTTGGTCTCACTTTTGTACAACGGGTGGAGGTGGAACTGCGTCATCCATCTGTACAGTCAATGGTTTGTCTTTGTTAAACTGTCCATTTATGTTTGGTCAGAGCTGTGTCCCTACACACACACACACAGGTGATTATGGGCGGTCATTATCCCGCTGAATGACGGCAGACACGCTCAGTGTGTGTGTGTGTGTGTGTGGGGGGGGGGGGGGGGGGGAGCTGCACTTTGGACCCGTTTGTCTCAGAATCAACAGATCAAACTGCAGCAATGGTGATTACACCCTGAAGACGAGCGCGGGCTGAGCGGTCGCCACGGCGAGCAGCTCGGAGGGAATAACAAACACGCTGAATGGCTCCTGCTGTGAGGCATCTGTGATGTGTGTGGGTCTGAAATATTTATTCATTACACGTTTCCTGCATAGAAGCATAGAAGGAAAGAGTTGGGAATTCCTATAGGTGCCAAAGCCCCGCCCCTTCCAGTCCACTTCTTATAATAAAGTCTCAGTTTGTAGTAAAACTGTTGAAGAATGAAACCCTCACATGCTCCTCCCACCTGTGATGGATGCTGCACACAAACCTGAGCGTTTCTTAAATTCTTTAACTCAAAATGATCCTTTAAATGGACAGATATCACATTTTTATTCATTTTAATTCACGGCCACCTCCTGGCCTGAGAAATTAAACTGTAGTTGCTGCAGTGTCCACTAGAGGCTTCAGATCAGACTCAGTACCCACAGATCTCCATGTTAAAATGTCCAACTTTACATCAGAAATGGCAGGGGAGCTTCAGGGAGTTAGCATCTCCAGATTTACCATTTTTATTATTATTACAGTAAATAAATAAAGATTATGATCCTCACAGCTGTAGTTCAGCAGGATCATCTTCACTTTATGATGTTTGAAGCCTAAACATGATCACCAGAAGCTAAAAGCTAATGCTAAGCTATAAACCAGCTGCAGCACCGTCACATGACTACACCATCAGCACCACCAGGTTCACCGCTCTGACCTCTTCTACAGCACAAACACCTGAATGATCTTTAATGACCTCGTCTGTAGTCCCATTTAGCCACTTGTTAGCATGTAGCCTTTGTTCAGACAGTAAACAGTCATCAGTGGATTCACTGTGTGTTTGTGTGGTAGAATAAAAACCTGCTGAGCTCCTGTTAACCACAGACCTGATTTCACACATCTGACCAACAACAACACATACCGATGGAAAAGGAAGAGCTAACATGCTAACATTCAACACACACTGAGGGACAGGAAGTGCTAACATGCTAACATTCAACACACACTGAGGGACAGGAAGTGCTAACATGCTAACATTCAACACACACTGAGGGACAGGAAGTGCTAACATGCTAACATTCAACACACACACTGAGGGGACAGGAAGAGCTAACATGCTAACATTCAACACACACACTGAGGGGACAGGAAGAGCTAACATGCTAACATTCAACACACACTGAGGGACAGGAAGTGCTAACATGCTAACATTCAACACACACACTGAGGGACAGGAAGTGCTAACATGCTAACATTCAACACACACTGAGGGACAGGAAGAGCTAACATGCTAACATTCAACACACACTGAGGCGACAGGAAGTGCTAACATGTTTGTGTTTGTTGTTTATAAGGCACATTGATGACTGGCTGCTGCTGCAGTCTTGATCTCTGGGTGTTTAAAGTACTGTGGTGATCCTGCAGCGCCTCACAGCCACAACAACAATCCATCAAACATCAGCAATCAATGATTCTATTGATTAATCCTCAGTTCATCACCCTGTGTGCTCCTGTCAGTCACGTGTCCCTGTTGTCACCTGTCACAGTGCCGGAGCTTCGGTCTGCTCATGATGATGATGATGATGATGAAGGTGGACTGTGCAGGAATGCGGCTCGCAGGTTTACCGTTTCTACGTCACTCCGCACTCTGACGCACTGCGTTCTATATTTACACACCGGCTGCCAAGTTAACGGCGGGGTGCGCGTGCGTGTCTGACCGCGCGCGCACACACACACATACACACACATGCAGATGATTAGATAAACGGTGAGTTTCTGCATCATCATCACCTTCATCATCAAACATCTGGAGACCACACACTCTCTCTCTCTCTCTCTCTCTCTCTCTCTCTCACACACACACACCGGCTCCGTGATGAAGATGGAGGGATGATGGAGGAGTGAGAGAACCGCAGCAGTGATGGAGGAGAGGAAGACGATGATGATGATGATGATGATGATGATGAGCGTTTTCTGGTTCTTACCGCAGAGCAGAAGCAGCAGCATCCTCCTCTTCATCAGCGGACCGACCATTACCGACTGTTTACTGACTGACTGACGGAGCCGCCGCACTGACACTCATCCTCCTCCTCCTCCCGTTTCTCCTCCTCCTCCTCCTCCTCCTCCTCTTCCTCCTGAGTCTGAGCCGCTGCGAGCAGATTCACGGCCCTGCGGACAGCGCCCCCCCCAGCACAGTTATGCATTCTAAGGATAAAGATCAATAAACCTATCAGTTTGATCATATTTATCAGACGCTGCAGGGAGTTCCTATGTTACATTCAGGGTTTTTTGTTATTTATTATATATAAATAAAGTCTATAAAACGTTTCAAAAAATAAACCAATAAAAACGGACTTTAAAGCGTTCAGCCAGTCTGAAGTTTATGTTTCATAACATGATGGCCTGGCGCCCCCCAGTGGTCGTGTAGAAGAGCTGCTCATTGTTATATAAATACACACAGTGTAATAATGACAGCTGATTGGATATCACCTAAAAATCAATACTCTTACACAAAATGTTGATTTCACATAATTTCTTCAGCAGATTGATGTGAGCTTCCCCGGCAACCAGGACAGTGTCCATAGCAACGGTCAGTTCTACAGTTCTTTAGGGACCAGACTGCTGCAATTGGCCAATCAGAATGGAGCATTCCATAAAACAGCAGAGAAGCTTGTTGCATGTGGAGAACGGCAGGCGACACGTGATGTCACAGGGTAAGGGGGGGGGGGCTGTTAGCCCCAAAGCTAGCATGTAGCAGTTAGCATGTGTGTAGAGGACTGTTGTTGGTGTCTACCTGTGTTTGCACACACACACCAGATGTAAAGAGATGCTGTGTGTTAACACATAACCAGCAGTTAATTAACCCTTAACTAGCCGAACCCTGACCTTACAACATGCCTGCTGTTTGTTTGTTTGTTTGTTTGTCGTTCCTACACAGAGCGTCCCCTTTTACTGTGGCTGTGTCTATAAATGAATGTCCTCATAACATGAGTAATACCTGGACCACACACAGTTTCTATTATGGTAACACAGTTTCTATGGTAACTGATGTGCTGAATTCCTGCAGAAGCATTCCCACGGTGGCACACACACACACACAGGGCGGTGGAGGTCTGATGTGTGACCTGCAGTCACTGGGATGCAGCGGGAGGACAGACGCTGACATGTGAACGTGTCACCATGAGAACGTCCTTCAGAGAGAACAGCTGATGTGACGTGGTCAGAGAGCGCTGGTTAAACATGCTGCACTTCCTCCTCAGCTCCGGGAGGGGGCGTCTCTGAGCCCACCCTGCTCGTCATTACTCTCGCCTTTAGGCTGGGCTAGCACGCCGTCCATCTCTGCCGGGCTGACATGAACTCCGTCAGCTGCTCCACCTCCTCCACGCCCTCACTGTGAGCCCCAATGTAAGTAAACAGAGTACACAGGGTGGGGAGTAACGGAGTACATGCAATCTGAGTAACTGTGTTCAGTCAAGAGGTGGTAATCAGAGTACAGTTACACTGTTGAACTCAGTGGATGACGTGCCGGTGCGTTCACGTGTTTGTTCTTTGCTGGATAAAAAAAACACATAAAAAATCATCGTCTTCAACAAAGATCGTGTTCACAGCAGAGGTCTCACTCCGTCCTGACCGCGTGTGTCAGTGTGTGGTTCTGTTCATATCACGGTGAAGAGTCGTTGGAGTGAGACCTCTGCCCGTCAACACAGCATCTGTGATCAGAGCTGAAGGTTTTGCTGCTTCTACTTCTGTCGATTTTCAAAAAATACGCCACCATCAGGTTAAAATAAAATATAATGAAATCAATATGAATACATTAAAATAAAATTACATTAAAATTAATACAATAAAATAAAGTTTAATAAAATGAAATACAATAATTAAATTAAATTAAATTAAATTAAATTAAATTAAATTAAATTAAATTAAATTAAATTAAATTAAATTAAATTAAATACTTTTTTGCAGCAATGGTTTTTCTTTTCTCAACAAGGAAGTGCTGCAACTACAAACTGCCTACATAGACTTCTTATATGCTTCCTGTTGAACTACATTCATTAAATTCACACACACACACACACACACAGTAGTAATCCTCGTTCATCAGCTTGCTGTGGTTGTATAACTGTGTGAGTTGTTATCTAACTGACTGTCAGAGCAACACTTTCAAGAAAACAGGACAGGTTGTGGTGTGTGTGTGTGTGTGTGTGTGTCAAACATGTTAGCCTAGGACAATATCTTTTCAGTGTGAGGTCAGTGTTAAAGTGAACGCTGCAGGTGTGTGTCAGACTCTCAGGACATCCTCAGAGGACGGACACTGGACGGTCCCCATATGTCCACAAGTGTGATTATTGTCCCTACACACACTGATCACATGTGTGTCTATCATCAGTGTGTGTGTTTAATCTGTAATCTGGGTGCAGATTACATTCTGCAGGAAGTGCCAAATAATGACATCATTGTATGCCCCCCCCCCCCCCCCCATGACATCACATGTGATGAGTACAGACGGAGGACTTTAGAGCCTCTGGTCTGTCTGCAGCAGCAGCACCAGCTGCACCACCACCACCACCACCACCACCACCAGCAGCAGCAGCAGCAGCAGCAGCAGCAGCAGTCGCAGCAGCAGCAGCAGCATGGCCACGTTTGTCTCTGTGAGTATCTTCCATGTTTTATTTCAGTTTCAGATGAAGTTGGTGTCATCTGTAGCTCATAGAATAGAATAGAATAGATTCTTTATTTATCCCATGCTGGGAATTTTGCTTTTGCAGCAGCAAAACACAGGCACTCAAGCAAACTAAACATATACCTCTAACGGTAAAAATGAAACAGTATAAACATTATTTACAGCAAGTTGTGTTTGAAAGTTAAAACCTGAAGCTTGTGCAGAAGGCAGGACAGGGTCGGGGTTCTCCTCTCCACCTCCTCTCCACCACTGCTTCAAAGAATGTGTCGGCTGTTGTTCCTCTGAATGTGTAAAGTCATATAACACTAGATTAAAACAGATTTAATGACATATAAGACTTTGTTTCTGCGATGCACCTGAACGCATCCTGGGTGATTTAACCTGCTGTGACAGTATCTATCACATCATTCAACCTGTTTTAATCTAGTGTTATATGACATTTTACTCATTCAGAGGAACAACAGCCGACACATTTAAAGACAGGAGGGGACCGTTTTGGACACAACACTGTTTCTGCTGCTCTAGTTAGTCAGAAGTAGGTCTGTGCTGGCTGCAGCGGGGCCCCTGGGAGCCGCCCTGCAGGCTCCATTTAGAACTGACGTCCTCTGAGACCAGCTGACCGGAAACTGATTCAGGCCTCAGAGGGGGCAGAGTTCTGGACTGGTTTGATTATTGATCGGTACTCCTGTCCTCTCCTGTCCTCTCTCTCTCTGCCACACACACACACACACTGATAAACTGCTTTAAGTTTTAAACGTCAGCGTCACAGAGTAGCAGCTGTCTGTAGTGGATCAGACGGGGGGCAGATGGATCCATACTTGGAGCTGTGGTGTGTTTGTGGGGCGGCTGGATGTTGGAGCGCCTGGCAGTGACAGGAGTGACATAACAGGAGCAGCTGGTTGTTTCCAGCTGAAGAGTCGAAGCGATCGAGACGTTAACGCTTGACCACGTCAAAGGAACTTCAGAGGAGACGAGGAAGAACGTTTAAGCAGTGTTTCTGAGCTCATCCTGAGGTCACAGCACCCGCGGAAATAACGCTCCTCATGTTTTTATCTTATTTATTCTAAAGCTGACTGACTGTGTGTCTGTCTCTGTGTGTGTGTGTGTGTGGGTGTGTTTCAGCTGGCCACGTGTCATCACTGTCCTGTCACATCATCTCGTCGTGGTCTCATCTACAGAGACTCCCTCTCCGCCCTGTCCAGTAACCTGAGGGCCCCCAGAGGCCCCTATCAGTCCCCCGGCCCCTGTCCCTGCTGCAGACATCACTGCAGGCTCCACAGGTACACACACACACACACACACACACACACACTGAATAACAGTGGAGTTGTTTACTCACAGTCCCTCTGCACCTCACAGGACTGAGCTCCCAGAATCCTTTGCTCTGGCTGGCCCGAAGCCGCCCGGCAGCATGAAGCACCTGCTGCTGACTCACCTGAGGAGGCTGCTGACCGCGAGCCCCCCTCAGCGTCAGAGGAGCCTCCGCCTGGCCGGATGACAGGACACCTGCAGACACCAGAGGGCGCCATTCATACTCCAGCTCAGAAGCAGTGGGAGGAAGTGGAGGAGCCGGACCTCATGGCCCGGCATCAGAGCTGGACCTGAGGACTTCCTGAGCCTGCAGAGCAGGGACTGAACAGGAGACTGGAGGTGACTGTCCACACGTCTTTGGTCAGCTGGACTGACTCTTAACGTCACCGTGGTTACACTGAGGACATCCATGAAGTCTGCTGCTGAAGCAAAGCTGAACACGTGTGAATTTTTAGGCTTTTAAAGAACTTAAAGAAGATCTAATAATAATCTAATATTACACATTTGCAGTTTATAATCTGCGTATCTTAGCTGTAAGAAGGACTTTACACAGATTTCGCATTAATTTTCGTGTGTTTGGATATTCTGAATATATCTATTGTTTATTTCTTTGTGTTTATCGTATTATTGGTCAGATTTTGTAGCCTAAGTACAAAGTAAGCTGGTAAACTGTGACAGTGCAGAGGCGTTTGGCTAATAATTGCAGTAGCAAGTGAAGGTAGCAGGTGCTGGGTACCTCAGCTGCTAACATAGCTGCACAATAAGACGCTTCTTTTCCTGTTCCTGCACAGTTCAATACATTTGCTCAAATACTTATCGATGATTTAAGATTTTTCAAAGTAATGTAGGAACAGACTGAGCCTGGCGTCACATCTTCATGTAGTGTGAACACAGAGGCGGAGGTAGTTGTGTAACTCACAGCAGGTCAGAGGTCACCTGAAATATTAATTTAGAGAGCCGAGCGGGGCCCGGCCTCCTGCCGACAGCTTAATCTGCTCCGGTAATGAAAAGTAGAGCGAGAGCTGCAGCTTTAACCCCACACAGTCACACAGTTTAACCCATAACAAGGTCTGAGATACACATGTGACTGGTCAGTGTCAGTGGTCCTGTCTTCTGGCGGAGCCACGCTGAGCGTCAGCAGTTTGTTGAGTTGTTTTATGAAGTGAGAACGTACGAGAAACGTTCTCATATCTTTGATGTTTCATTCTGAATTCACACATGTACAGGTGTTAATGACTCTCTCCTTCATATTTATTCATGTCAGAGTCTGTTCAGATCAAAGTCTTCTTTGTGATGTTTGAGGATTTTCTGTTATTTTCCTCAGGATAAATAAATACATGCATGACGTTTCTTTCATGTCCTTTAATGACAGTGGATTATTGAAGACATGACGCCCCCCCTCCACACACTGAACAGCCCTGGCAGAAGAAGAAAGACCCGGACTGACGGTGAACTTTGTCTTCGGTTCCGTCTGCAGGCGTCTCCTGGTTCTTGTTTTATTCTCTGTAGAAAACTTGAATACGAACAGTGTGTGTGGGGGGGGGGGGGTCTTTGTGTGGACAACAATGACTTTACTGTAATGGAATAATCTGTCAGGATTACAGCGGCCGGCGGGACAGCAGGAGGGAAACGCTGATCGCAGATTAGCCGCCGGTTCAGCTGCTTTCACCATTTAATTCTCATTTAACAATTATCAGTTTGTTTTCCATCCGCGGCTCAGCGCCCCCCCGCGGTGCGTTCAGGGGCCGGCCTACACGCTGGGAAACATGATGCAGAGTTCACAGGGAGTGGGTGAGACCTCAGGTGCTGTTAGACCTGCAGCTGCTGATTGACTCATTATTGATTGCTTGTCCCTGATCGATCGATCCGTGTATCCTGGCATGTTCATGGACACCAGACCTCCACTCAAACCTGATCAGACTGGCTGACAGGAGGCCCTGAAACACCCGGGCTGGGTGTCCACATGCTTCTGGTCATGTGTAGCTGTGTTTGGTGTAAAGCTGGTTTATCCCTCTTTATTTTACTGTAGTTATCATATTGTTTTTGTGAGTTGGCTTTAACCCCTGCAGCAGGTGGGAGTGACGCAGCAGAGGTCAATAACTCTGTTCTCTTCACCAGTAGAAGAATCAATGATCAATAATGATGATAAACGGTTACTTTGCGTAGAGTTCCGCTCATTAACTCCAGCCTCAGGGGATCAGGAAGCGCTCCCATGCTTTGTTAGGGTTGTAGCCCCGCCCACTCAGCTGCCCCCCTTTACTGATTGGTGGAAGTAAAACCCTCTCCGCTACGTCATTGGAGGAGCTGGGTGTCAGTCAGGGAGAGGCGGGCTGAGCAGCTGCAGTTAATATATTATTCCAGTAGTAAAAAAGTGGCGGAGAAGAAGCGCTGAAGAAGAAGCAGGATCTGCGGCAGAACCTGCGGGAGAACCTGAGGGAGAACCTGAGGGAGAACCTGAGGACTTCTTCTTCTTCTTCTTGTTCTTCACCTGTGAGGAGAGCAGCCGCGGTTTGTGGGAAATGGAGGAAGAGCTGAACGAGCAGATGAGACCGCTCCTCACATCTGTAAGTGCCGCTCCTCCTCCTGCTCTGTTAGCCGGCGGCTAGCGCCTCCTCAGCGGCTCCGCAGCCGGAGGAAAGTGCAGCTCGGAGGTAAAGGGTGGTGTCAGCAGGCGGGAGAAGCTCCGGGCTCCGACTCCGAGCTGGTTAACGTGTCTGATGATGAGCAGAGGGCTAGTTAACCCGTTCAGTAACCACAGGCAGCCGAGCGCTTTGTTTTTAAGGGAGCACGCTGCTGCTGCCAGGAAGTGAGCGCGCGCAGGAAGAGAACTTTACGGAACTTCACGGTAGAACCCTTTAATCCAGACACGCGACATCACGTGACGAAGCGTCCATAAACACCATGAATGTGTCTCGCTGGGTTATTGATCACTTCTGATTTCAGCTGTCTGTGTGCCTCAGAGTTAAACCACGTGATCAGATCAGTAATCAATAGTCTGCTGCAGCTTGTGTTATTGTCACGTGATTCTGTTATAGTGTGTGTGGGATGCTCTGTCTTATAAACCTGCTGCTGACCTTTGACCTCTTCATGATGGATGCTGCTCTGCTGTTACCATGGAAACGTGTGTGTGGCGGTATGGATGACACCTCTGACACAGAGCGACCTGCTGACGTGGGCCGGCTCTCCTGCAGGGGGAACAATGGCGGCTCAGGTGTCTGTGAATGAGCCACACAGGCCGCTCAGAGGCCGCTGCTGCTGAACATACAGTCTCAGAGCTGTTACAGCCGGCCGACCGCAGGCTCAGGCAGCTGCAGCTCGGTGAGCCACGAGCTCGTGTTGAAGCACAGGGACCTCGGTCGGCCTTTGTGCTGGGAGGAAGTGCCGTCAGGTCTGATGTATGAACACTTGTCGCGTTTGCTGATAGTTATTGTTATGCTCTGAACAATGTGAGCTGTCATGGCGGCTGCGGCGGGTCATTGTCCACTGCAGGCGGAGGTGGAAGTGGCACAGCATTTATTGCTGTGTTTGATCCCCCAGCAGCCGGTGAGAGCAGGTGACCGGGTGAGGTCGGCCATGTTGACTCCGTGATGACATGAGGCTCTCAAACAGAAGCGGCCTGGAGTCGTCCTGGTAACGTGAGCTGTCGCCGTTTCCTTGGTGGCGCCTGTATGTGTGCCAGTCAACACTCCTGAATAATGGCTGTAGGACAGAGGAAACCAGAACCCCCCCCCACGCACACACACATACACACACAGCCAGCTACACACACACACACACACACACACACACACACACAGCCAGCCACACACACACACACAGCCAGCTACACACACATACATACACACACACACACATACACACACACACACACAGCCAGCCACACACACACACAGCCAGCTACACACACACACACACACACAGCCAGCCACACACACACACAGCCAGCTACACACACATACATACACACACACACACACACATACACACACACAGCCAGCCACACACACACACAGCCAGCTACACACACACACACACACACAGCCAGCCACACACACACACACTTGTTGTGCGTGCAGGTTGCTGGTGTTGAGGCATCCCAGATGACTCGTGTTGACGTCAGCACACCGCTCCTTAGGCGCCTGGTCGCTCTCCGGTTGGTTGTTAGACCAGATCCCAGCAGAGCGGAAGCTCAGTCTGCAGGGACACAAGAGAAGACAAAACTAAAGAGGATGGACGTCCTGTCACAGGAGCAGGACTCGGGTTTGTCCTTCGGGTTGATGGGAAACCTGCCTGCTGATAAAGGTGTAGAGACGTTAAAGCACAGAATCTGTGATGAACACGCCTGAGACTGAAAGTGAAAGTCCAGGGTTCATCCTCTGATTCTTCTGTTGGTCTTTATTGGAACTGAACAGGAAGCAGGTGTGTAACCGGAGCAGTCATTAGTCAGTTAAAGGACTGTGTGTGTTTTCTGTCAGAAGTCCCTCCCTCCTCTTCCTCAGCAGCGTTAATTGCTTCAGTGCTGTTGCTAATGTGGTGACTGTGGCTGGTACCTCACTGTTAATGATGATGCACTGAGTGCACTATGAGGTTTCACCATTTAATCACTACCTTTCAGTGTTTGAATCAACTGAGACATGTCTCCTCGAGGAAGGAACCAGGGGGCTGATAGCTGCTCGGGATGTGTTGCTCAGGATGAAGGTCACCTGTGGCCACAGGTGTGAACACCTGCAGGACAGTGTTACCCTCAGCAGGCGCAACCCAGACAAAAACAACTCATTGACCAATGACTGGGACTCTGTGTGTGTGTGTCTGTGTGTGAGTGTGTGTGTGTCTGTGAGTGTGTGTTTGTGTGTCTGTTTGTGTGTGTGTGTGTGAGTGAGTTTGTGTCTGTGAGTGTGTGTGTGTGTGTGTGTGAGTGTGTGTGTGTTGGTGTGTCTGTGAGTGTGTGTGTGTTTGTGTGTGTGTGTCTGTGTGTGTCTGTGTGTGTGTGTCTGTGTGTGTCTGTGTGTGTCTGTGTGTGTGTGTCTGTGTGTGAGTGTGTCTGTGAGTGTGTGTCTGTGAGTGTGTGTGTCTGTGTGTGTGAGTGTGAGTGTGTGTGAGTGTGTGTCTGTGTCTGTGTGTGTGTCTGTGTGTGAGTGTGTGTGTGTGTCTGTGTGTGTGTCTGTGAGTGTGTGTGTCTGTGAGTCTGTGTGTGAGTGTGTGTGTCTGTTTGTGAGTGTGTGTCTGTGTGTGTGTCTGTGTGTCTGTAAGTGAGTGTGTGTGTGTCTGTGTGTGAGTGTGTCTGTGAGTGTGTGTGTGTCTGTGAGTCTGTGTCTGTGTGTGTGTGAGTGTGTGTGTGTGTGTGTGTGTGTGTGTGTCTGTGTGTGTGTGTGTGTGTGTGTGTGTGTGTGTGTGTGTGTGTGTGTGTGTGTCTGTTTGTGAGTGTGTGTCTGTGTGTGTGTCTGTAAGTGAGTGTGTGAATTTTCCCACAGCTCCTGGTGTGTTTAGTAAACACGCTGTGGTCCACATGTGCCTTGTCCTCTCAGCTGGTCTCCTAATATGGGAGCCAGTGAACAGGCTGATGATGTCACTCTGCTGTTGACAGGAATGGGGGGGGGGGGGTCAGAACTCCCACCGTCTAAACTTCCTGTCCCATAAGGGGCTCTCTGCAGATGGAACAGCCAGGTCCTGCACCCTAACAGAAGGAGTTGGGTTAAAACAGTGTTTTTAACTCTGTTTCCTCAGACACCATGTTATTCACATGTGCTGTGTTTGTTTGCATGTGTTCATGTAGTGGCCTGATGTTGCTCGTCATTAGGATTCCTGAGCTAAGTGGAAAAGCACTGGCAGTCAGTTTGAGGCACGTACGGGGAGGAGGAGGCTGCGTCGCCGTGGTGAAGTGGAAACCTTTCATTGTTTACAGACAAAAAGCAGCGACACACAGAAACATGAGACCACTTCGTTTACTCCTACCACCACTGCTGGTGATTTGTCCTCGGAGCAAATCACATTTATGCAACCTGACTCTCCCACACAGAGTCTGGCCTCATTCACATCACTGAGATTAAAAAGCAGAGCCAGGAGACCAAAGGTGGGACAGCTAATTGTCCAGCCAGACTCCGATTACTGCAGGACAGACGAGTTCCACCGCCTCTGCAGCGCGGGGACGGGAGTGTGATCTGTCCTTAATAAAATAAAGTGAGTGGACATCACTGCCAGAGGCCGTGAAAGCTGGAAGGACTCATCAGACTTTGACCTTTCCAACGGTCTTTGAATGCATCGTGTGAGCCAAATAGTCTGAAAATCTGAGAATTTTAATTCCAACATTTAGAATGAAGAAGGATCTGCTGCTGAAGCTGTGGTCCTGCCTCCAGCTTATTAACCGAAGATGTGTTGAGTCCTCAGAGTGGTTCCTGTGCTGCAGGAGGACTTTATGCTGGGAATACGTCATGTTCAGGAGCACCAGAAACTAGCCCGCTGTCTTGTTTCCCCTCTCAGACTTAAGTTTGGACTTGACTTTGGGACTCTGACTCATGACTGAAAGAGTCACCTGATGCCTCCTGACTCTTCTGAGATTCTGTCTCAGTGAGAGGACACGGAGCAGAGGAGGAGTCCGATGTGACCTCCTCTGAGATTCTGTCTCGGTGAGGGGACACGGAGCAGAGGAGCAGTCCGGTGTGACCTCCTCTGAGATTCTGTCTCGGTGAGGGGACACGGAGCAGAGGAGCAGTCCGGTGTGACCTCCTCTGTTTGTCTTCTTCCTGCTCAGAAGCGTGGACAAGGCGTCAGCGGCCCCGCCTCCTCTGCTGTGTCTGCAGACTCGCTCGGTGAAGCAACAGGCTCTGCTATAAATACACAAATTGCAGCCACAGAGGATCTGCTGGCAGGACAACGACTCACTCGCTGGTCCTGCGTGGACGTCCTGCTGTTGTGTTTCGTCTCCTGGATCTGCAGACTTTTCACGGTTTTTCTGCTTTCCCTGAGGGGCGCTCCTCTCACACACAGCTGTCGGCTGTGTTTTGGGCAGAGCTGCGATGGGAGACTTTTGGGGAGACATTGCCAGTCAGAGGGTGGCTCGAGCCATGTCGCTGGTATGTATGTATGCACGCAGTCAGCCTCAGGCTGCCTCAGGCTGCCGGGCCGGAAACAGACAAGCTGCTGTTGTTGTTGTTGTAAAGCTGCTTCTACTGCACAGTTTGACACCAAAGACTCAGGCAGGAGTTTTAAGTTGAAGTTCTTGTTTCCTGAAAACACACAGACACACACACACACACACACACACACACACACTTCCTGCCCCCGGCTCTGATATCTGCAGAGATATTTCCAGTTTCTGTGAAATATGATGCACATGAATCAGCGGAGTGTGTGAGCAGAGGTGGGTTCTGAAAGTTATTACATGTAATCTGGGATTGGAGCATTAATCCACCCTCAGTCTCAGCTCTGAGAAGCTTCCTGTAGCTTCGACTCACACTGTCGTCTCATCACAACATTCAGATCGATGATGACGTTGAGGACTCTGTGGGACCGGATGAGGCCTCACGCTCCCTGCAGGACGGTCTGAGTCTGAGCCTGATGAACCCTGGCCCTGTTACCTTGGATTAAGGTGCCATTGATTAAAAAAACCTGCTCATTCAGTGCATGCAGGTGGTCAGCTGACTTCTTAACGTGGCTGAACCCACAGGCACGAGGCATGAGGGAGCATCCTCCTCTGCTCACTCATTAACAGGGTCAGTCTGGACTCATCAGACCACATCAGTGAGCCCACCTTTAAGCTACCTCACAGGTGTTGGTCCTCCTTGTGATCATATACTGTTTGTTTTATTAAATTAAAGAGTTAAAGTTTCCTCAGATCACTGTAGACTCTGCTCTCCTCTCTGCAGCCCCTCCTGGTTTGAATAAGGCTGTTGACGTTCAGGAGGTTCAGTTTCTCCGTAGTTACTTCTTCAGAAGTGGCTGTTTTAGAAATAATATCCACACCAGACAGAGTTTGTTTAGTCTGCAGGGAAGTGTGTGTCACTCCTGACGTGTCAGAGTGTATGGAGGTACGGTCAGGTCTGGATGTTCGCTTCTTCCTCAGTGTCCTCATGAAGTCTGAGTCCTCAGACTCCTTCGGGGGATTTTGTATTTTTAGAAACTTCGAACTGAATGTTTCCACCAGATGATCTGTTCTGCATTCATTGCTCTGATCATTATCTTTGTCGTATCTCACATGTGGTGCCGCAGGCGGAGTGCGAGAGTGTGTCCTCAGCTGTCTGCTCCTCTGTTTGTCGTTAGCTTCTCATGCTAACTTTGAACACAGTCATTTTCCAGCAGGACGGCCTGCATCAGCTGCAGGTCAGACAGAGACTCTCTGAGTGTTGGTCATGTGACTGCTGCTCACATGTGAGACCTGCAGAATGATGTGTAGCTTAGGTTGGGTCGTGTTTTTGTACGTCACAGACCTCCAGGAAGCTTCAGAACCCTCTGAGCGTGTCTGTGTTCGCTGTTTCTTTCTCTGGTGATGTCAGCGCTGCAGCTGGACTGAACAGAAGAGCCTAGGCGGCACGTTTCCTGTGTGATAACAGACGCTGTGATGACAGGAAGGCACGAATCCTCTGAGCTGTGTGTGTGTGTCCAGCAGTGTGTGAAATCTATATTTAACCCCGATGAACCGGATGAATCCATCACTCTGCTCTCAGGCGCTCGCAGCCATCTACACTTTCGCTGCATCATCAGAATGCTGCTTCCTGTCAGGATGAAGGTCGCTCCAGCTCTCAGTGCAGTCAACACATGGTTAATATTGTTGTTCTGGAGTGTTTTTAGGTTTCTGAGGTGTGAGGCCTGACCAGGCATGTGTGTGTCTGTACTTCAGAGGCAGAGCTCTGTGTGTTCCTGTACAAACAGAGTTAAGTGACGCTATACTTCCTGTCTGACACGCGCCATGTGTCTGTGTTTTGTTAGGTCAGGATCTCAGTCGCAGGTTTTCCTTCTGTCAGCTGTCAGACCACTTCCTGTGTGTCAGCAGTGTGGACCAGCATGTGCCCCCCCCCCTTTGTTTGTGAGAGCCATTTTGAGTCTGGGAGGCTCCGACTGTCCATTCAGTCCACCTAAACCTAATCCAGTTACAGCAGGGGTGTCAAACTAGTGGTCTTTGGGCCACTTCCAGTCGGCCGCCCTGATGTCCAGAACATAATATAACCTGGGCCCATTGTGACCTGGGACAGCCCTCACAGGGTCCATGGTCCCTGGATTTCAGCTCTTTCAGGAAGGTCGTCTACTGTTGAAGCTAACTTTGTACCCTGCTGAAGTTCAAAATGTGCCAGCCCTCAGGGGCCCCTCTAGTGGACACTGAGGGGACTGCAGTTTTTGTTGTCGTTTTTTTTAGCCTTGTTGTTGTTGTTGGGGTTCAAAAATGCAGCGTGCTCACAGGTTTACAAAGCCGAACACAGTGTCTGGGTCACGTACATAAGCCGCATGTAAACAACCATCGAACTACGACAGCTAGCAGGAATAAACTGGTTTTTGACCCAAAAAAAAGAAAAAACGCACGAAGCATGCACACACACGGTCCTACCACGGCCTGAACACACTCTGTATTTTACGAGGCGCCACCTAGTGGTTTGGAGGACAACAAAGAAGCCGGGTTAAGCTGGATTGAGCGCGGACACGTGTGTGATTTGAAAATAGGTGTGAACGTATCCAGCTAAAAGGCGATCTGGATTCAACCCTAATCTAGCTGGACTGACCTCCTCCAGTGTGAACGGGGCCTGAGTGAGAGCTGCTTCCTGTCAGTAAAACTTTACATGATTTGTTTGTGTGTGTGGCAGGGGAACGACGAGGAGGCGGTGTTGGACCAGGGGAAGACCAGCTCCACCCTTTACACCAACTTTGAGAAAGAGGAACTGGAGAGTGAGTTTCTAACACAAACACACACACAGAGCGTGAAGCAGAGGAACTTCAAGTATGTTTACACTCAAACAGAATGTAGCAAGAATGACCCGGCCTGTATTTATACTCCCTGCTTTGAATATGAAAAGTCAACAGCAGTGTTAACCCTCTGAGCCCCACAGCTCCATCCTGTCTGCAGGCAGAGAGCAGGCAGTGTGTGTGTGTGCAGAGTAACTCAGGTCAGACAGAAACCAGCTGCAGGAAGCTGCAGGTCAGACGGAGACTCTCTGAGTGTTGGTCATGTGACTGCTGCTCACAGTGACTCCATCATGGCGTCCTGCTTGTTCATTGTTGTGATGTTGGTAACCGCTCTGTGTCCTCCTCAGGTCACAGGGCGGTGTATGTCGGCGTTCACGTCCCTTTGGGCCGCCAGAGTCGGAGACGACATCGTCACAGAGGACACAGGCACCACCGGAAGCGCAGGGACCGCTCAGACCGGGAGGACGGGCGAGAGTCGCCCACATACGGTCGGCATTTAATGACGCGCTCACGCCTGGATTGTGCACAGGATGGTGGTGATGGAGTGTGTGTCTTTGTGTGCCTGCAGACACACCATCTCAGAGGGTGCAGTTCATTCTTGGGACGGAGGATGACGATGAGGAGCACATCCCCCACGACCTGTTCACCGAGCTGGACGAGCTCGCCTTCAGAGACGGAGACATCCAGGAGTGGAAGGAGACGGCCAGGTGAGGATGCCCGATCTTTATTTAACCACCTGCTCTCATTCTTCTTCATGATGTCACAGTATTTATGTCCAAATATGTCAGTTTGGACTGACGAGAGTCTGTAACAAATAAAACGGTCACACCACGAGTGTCTCAGTGGGCTGTTAGGACTGGAGGTGTGTGTGTGTGTTTAGGTGGCTGAAGTTTGAGGAGGACGTGGAGGACGGTGGGGACCGCTGGAGCAAACCCTACGTGGCGACCCTGTCCCTGCACAGCCTGTTCGAGCTGCGCTCCTGCATCCTGAACGGCACCGTGCTGCTGGACATGAGGGCCAACACCATCGAGGAGATCGCAGGTCAGCGCCGCACGGTCGCACCTCCACCTTAAACACACTACACCAGCTGACTGCAGAGCGGCTCCTCGCTGACCTCTCGTCCTCCTCACACGCAGACATGGTGATTGACAGCATGCTGGCGTCGGATCAGCTGGAGGAGGGCGTTCGAGAGAAGGTGAGGGAGGCCATGCTGCGGCGCCACCACCATCAGAACGAGAAGAAGCTGAGCAATCGCATCCCGCTGGTCCGCTCCTTCGCCGACATAGGCAAGAAACACTCCGACCCCCACCTGCTGGAGCGAAACGGTGAGACCTCAGACCTCTTGTCCTCCTGAAAGTCGCTCTGTAGACCCCCCCCCCCCTGCAGGTGATCCGAGGTGATCTGATATTTTTGGGACAGAAACGTTTTTAGGTGGAACTGAGTGGATGATTTTAAAATTGTTGAACCTTTGTGTATATTTTGCTCCTTTCCACTGAATGTTTGATGATGAAGTGACGTTTCCTCTCAGAAAGTTTTGCTCTCAGTCCCTTTCGGCCCGGCAGAGCTCAGAGTCCTGTTTGATGGAGGTAACGGGGTGGCAAGACGCCTGGTCTCTGATTGGTGCATGGCATCATGGTGGTGTGTTTCTCACCTGTACCTGATGATCTAACCTCCGACAATCATTTACTGAGAGCACGTTGCTGTCCGCAGCAGGCGCTCAGCTCTGAGCTGACCCGCTGAGTCGGCGAGCTAATAACCAGCTAATACCATGTGATGAGTCAGCGTTTTAATATCCGGACCCATAAATCCTGTTTGTGAGGAATGTTTTAATTCTGCTGGCCCTGCTGGAGCGTGTGTGTGTGTGTGTGTGTGTGTGTGGAAATGATCGACCTGCTCACCTCGGTTTGACGCCTTCACTGTGTTCTTGTAGTTGACCTACAGGAGGCGCTTCTAACAGACAAGATGGCTGACCTGTCGCACCGCTTGAGTTTGATTGACGGGTGTTGTTTCCTCTCCGCTCGCAGCATGAGCATCGTTTACCTCATCGCTCTCCCTCTCCTCTTCAGGGGAGGGTCTGTCCTCCTCTCGTCTCTCCCTCCGTCGATGCTCTGACGTTTCCTACGATGCCTCCGCCCCTGGCCTCTCCCACCTGTTCAGGTGGTTCCTCTCTACTTCCTCAGCCCAGAGCACTCCCACCCTGTACCGTCATGGCCGCCACCTCTCTGAGCCGTGCCCCTCCTTCCTCCCCGGAGCTCTCTTCCACGCCCCGCCCTCAGCCAGCACCCCCTCTGGGGCTCCACGCCGGTCCTCTGCTCCTGAGGGCCTTTTGGGAGAAGCAGGGATCCCGGAGGTGGTGGTTTACCCGCCTGAAGAAGAGGAAGAGGAAGAGGAAGTGTTGGAGGACAAAGAGGACGACTTCCTCTGCCGGGATCGTCTGTTTCCTCACACAGGTCACAGCTTCTCTGCACTAATGACCTGCTGAGACTGACGCCTGGTTTGATGGTAGAATTAACAGGGAGCATGCAGACAGATGCTGTGAGGAAGACGAGACACTTCCTCCTCACATGAGGAAGGGGCAGCAGTTATACAACCTGACAGAGGGCCGAGCTCTAAACCCTGGTATTACTGTAACAAAGGTCGAATCAAATATTCATCTCTAGAGAAGTTCTGTTTCTGACTGCACTCGAACGCAGCAGCAGTGAAGCTCGGTCTGTTCAATGTGACATTTACCGTCATGGCTGATATCCATGCTGTAACTGGACCTGAGGCTGATGGGAGGCTGTGATGTCACTGTGTGTGTGGATCATGTCGGCAGCTGTGGTTTCTCAGGTTGAAGCGTCTCGACTGTCAGAGGGTCCGAACCTCACACAGATTAACTGGTTACACACATCACATCCTGAGAAAATCACTGTGTGTCTGTGTGTGTGTGTGTGTGTGTGTGTGTCTGTGTGTGTGTCTGTGTGTGTGTGTGTGTGTCTCTGTGTGTGTCTGTGTGTGTGTGTCTCTGTGTGTGTCTGTGTGTGTGTGTGTCTGTGTGTGTGTGTGTCTGTCTGTATGTGTGTGTCTGTCTGTGTATGTGTGTGTCTGTCTGTATGTGTGTGTCTGTCTGTGTATGTGTGTGTCTGTATGTGTGTCTGTCTGTATGTGTATGTCTGTCTGTGTATGTGTGTGTCTGTCTGTATGTGTGTGTCTGTCTGTGTATGTGTGTGTCTGTCTGTATGTGTGTGTCTGTCTGTGTATGTGTGTGTCTGTCTGTGTATGTGTGTGTCTGTCTGTATGTGTGTGTCTGTCTGTGTATGTGTGTGTCTGTCTGTGTGTGTGTGTGTCTGTCTGTGTGTGTGTGTGTCTGTCTGTGTATGTGTGTGTCTGTCTGTGTGTGTGTCTGTCTGTGTATGTGTGTGTCTGTCTGTGTGTGTGTGTGTGTCTGTCTGTATGTGTGTGTCTGTCTGTGTATGTGTGTGTCTGTCTGTATGTGTGTGTCTGTCTGTGTGTGTGTGTGTCTGTCTGTATGTGTGTGTCTGTCTGTGTATGTGTGTGTCTGTCTGTGTGTGTGTGTGTCTGTCTGTGTATGTGTGTGTCTGTCTGTGTATGTGTGTGTCTGTCTGTGTGTGTGTGTGTCTGTCTGTGTGTGTGTGTGTCTGTCTCAGCAAACATCCAGTCAGATCCTGTCACATCATATTCTGTCGATTATTGAATCCACATCATCAGATCTGTTAATCTCACACTGCTGCTGCTTCCTCTCACTTCTCTGTTGTCTGATGAACTTTGGTTTGAACCTTTGATCGCTGTTAAAGCCGCCGTATGCCCTCATGACTTTAAGAGCTTCCAGGAAAGATACTACTCAGTGTGTGTGTGTGTGTGTGTGTGAGACTCACTCCCTCCAGATATATGTCAGTGTACGTAGTTATTCTTCGTAGAAACTTTGACCTTCGTGTGTCCTCAGCAGTGCCCAGCTGGCCGTACGCCTCCGTGTAACACGACCTGACTCCAAACTGAACGTTAGGACCAGCTTCAGGCTCCCGCTCTGCATGCAGCTCTGAGTTTCCTGTTGCTCTTCTTTTGATTTGATTCTCCTGTGCCATCATATCTGAAGGGGTCAGGTGCAGCTTCGACCTCTCAGGCTCACAGCGGGGTCTGTTAATACAAACTACAGGAGCTAGGTGTAGCTCAGACGGGTGGAGCTAGGAGGAAAAGGCCTGAACATACTCATTGATGAAATGTAGTTTATCACTAACTGCATGCATCAAACATGTCTGACTGTGACTGTTCAGGCTGGTTCTGCAGGAGCTGGGAGGTTGCGTTCACGTGGGCACGCTGGCCGCCGGATCAGGCAGCCGCGCTGTGGACTGACCGTCCGTCTCCGTCTGTGCAGGTCTGCTGGCGTCCCCCCAGTCGGCTCCTGGAAACCTGGACAACAACAAAAACGGCGAGAGCCGCATCAACGGCGGGAACGGAGGCAGCCGGGAGAACAGCACGGTGGACTTCAGCAAGGTAAGGACTGATGACATCACACAGTGACACGCTAACTGCAGTTATATGAGCAGGAGAGGCCGATCAGAGATGGACCCAGTCTGCCCTCCAGGCTTCAGTCTGGGAGCTGGTGCTGAAGCATGTTTGGGTTGAAGTTCTTCTGCTGTCGGTTCTGGATTATGCACAGCACCTGATCCAGGTTTTGTTGTTTTAGCTCCAACACTGTTCGTTTCAGCTGAAACAGTTTTGTTTTTAAGTCATGACTTCCTGTGAGCTGCTGATGGAGAACGCGTGGTTAAATTGTTGTCATGTGACAACGAGCCAGTGAGAAGCTGTGTGTGTGGGAGGGTGACCCGTTTGTTTCTCAGCAGGACTGCGACTGTGTGTGTTTGCTGCCAGCGGCCGGCAGGAAGCCCACAGTAAGTCTGCTCACCTGTCAATCACTGGCTGTCCGTCAATCAGTGGCCTGTGCTGTGACGCGTCGTCGTGGTGATGCTCTGTGCGGCTGTTTGGCGTTCAGTGACGTGTTAAAATCTCGCCCCCCCCCCCTCAGCCATGATGTGTCAGTGTTGTGGCGTTGTTGATCTAAACAGCAGCTTCTGGACCGGATGGACGGTTTCCACACACACTGTCATTATGTTGATTACCATCCCCTGAATGTGGATCAATCCGCCGCTGAAAATAGTTCCTAACTGTTTGTTGCAATGTGCATGCATGTGTTTTTTTAGGTGGACATGAACTTCATGAAGAAGATTCCTCCCGGTGCTGAGGCCTCCAACGTCCTGGTGGGTGAAGTGGACTTCCTGGAGCGGCCCATCATCGCCTTTGTTCGCCTCGCCCCCGCAGTGTTGCTGACCGGCCTCACGGAGGTGCCAGTGCCCACCAGGTAAACAGACACGCACACTCACACACTCTGATCCGAGCCCCGCAGTCACACCTGGACTCTGTGTGTCCTTCTGTCCGTCCAGGTTTCTCTTCCTGCTGCTTGGCCCCTTTGGGAAAGGTCCACAGTACCACGAGATCGGACGCTCCATCGCCACGCTGATGACAGACGAGGTGAGAGGACGGCCGTTTATAAAGATGAGGTGAACAAACCTGAGGGCTGATGAGATGTTCTCTGTGGCGTTGATGTTGGTAGATCTTCCATGATGTAGCCTACAAGGCAAAGGACAGGAACGACCTTCTGTCTGGGATCGACGAGTTCCTGGACCAGGTGACCGTGCTGCCTCCCGGCGAGTGGGACCCCAGCATCCGCATCGAGCCGCCAAAGAGCGTCCCGTCTCAGGTGAGACCTGCACCCACCATGTCCGTTAGTCACATGATCTGTGGTGATAACACCAGCTGTGTCTGCAGGAGAAGAGGAAGATGCCATCGGCCCCTAACGGCTCCGCCCACGGCACCGACACAACAAAGGAGGTGGAGCATCACACGGGTCCGGAGCTGCAGAGGACGGGCAGGTGTGTGTAGCTCAGACTTCAGACAGAACAATGGAGCCGATAAAGCCGATAACACTCGTCCTCTGTCAGGATTTTCGGGGGTCTGGTGAACGACGTGAAGAGGAAAGTTCCCTTCCTGTGGAGCGACGTCAGAGACGCCCTCAGCCTGCAGTGTTTGGCGTCCATCCTCTTCCTCTACTGTGCCTGCATGTCGCCTGTCATCACGTTCGGAGGCCTGCTGGGAGAAGCCACCAAAGGAAACATAGTAAGGAGCAGCTGAGCGCACACAGAGCGCCGTGTGAGAGCGGCCGAGACGCCGCTGTGGAGCTTCACCTGACCAGCCGGACAGACTCGCATCAGCAACATCCACCTTCACATTGTCACGTAGCTCAGTTCTCTGCTGCACCCACAGCCTCTCATTGTGTTCACCCCCCCTCTGTCTCTAGAGTGCCATAGAGTCTCTGTTCGGGGCGTCTCTGACGGGCGTGGCCTACTCTCTGTTCGCCGGTCAGCCTCTCACCATCCTGGGCAGCACCGGTCCAGTTCTGGTCTTTGAGAAGATCCTCTTTAAGTTCTGCTGGTGAGTCGTGTCTGCTTTCTACCTCAGCTTCTGTACATGACCTGGATCACTCTCAGGTAGAGACCCGGGTGTCTCGGCTTTAGGAGGGCGCTGCGCCCCCTGCAGGTGAGGGGTGAAGTCCATCATGTGTTGTATAAACCTGGTTAGGTAAGAGGGCGACGTGTCGCAGATTATTCTGGATCAGAGTACATTTGTGCTCCTGAACTCTCTGAGGTGCAGCCGTTCCCATTGTTGATTTTATTGTTTGGCTGTTTGGGGGATTACAGGAGGCTTTTTGTGATTACAACAACTGTAACACTTACATAAATCCTTCCTAACCTGCTCCATTTCCACACAGATTACATCATTATTCTACTTTTTGAAATTCAAATGTTTCCGGGAAAGACGTCAGAAAGTCTCTGGTGGTCTGAGAGAGTCTCTGGTGGACTGAGAGAGTCTCTGGTGGACTGAGAGAGTCTCTGGTGGTCTGAGAGCTGGAGGAACGTCGGATTCACCTGTTCAGCTGCTCGACTCTGTAACCAAACAAAGCGGGCGGGCGCCGTTTATTTTATTATTATCAGACAGACAGCGTCGTGGCGTTTTAGCAGGTTTTGACTTCCTGATACGTCATGTTGGCATTTTATAGGGTGACGGGTCTGTCAGGGTCCCACAGGGGCAGGAACAGAGTGATGATGAACAACAGGGCCGAGAACATTCACTCTTCAAACCTGCTGTCCCCCTGGGGGCGCCCTGCAGAGTCCAGGAGGAAGGAGGTTTAGAAACTACAGATCTTCTCTAATCATTTAAAGTCTTGTTCTACAACAAGCCACGTTCTGATTGGACACATCAGCCAGCAGCAGCAGAGCCCCTATACAGATATATATGTGAGGACTCATGGAGGGAGGACCTCCTGTCCCCATCAGTCCTAACCTGAACTGACCAATCAGCAGCCGTTAGCAGCATGCTAGTGTTTCATGGGCTAAATCAGCTTCATCTGTATTTGAGTCAGTTCTGATTCATCACCGATGCTGTTTGTCCTTTTGTAAATATGTTTTTTTGTTCCACTCACTGTCCCACAGCGCCCTCTGCAGCCAGTTTCAGTACACTGACATAAACAGACAGACTCTCAGCTCCCAGGAGGGGAGCCCAGATATCTGGATCGCCCCCTGGTGGCTTGGTGCAGTCTAGATAATAAGCCCCGCCCCCTGTTGGCAGAGTGAAGGAGTCTGATCAGGAAAACATTGAATGGTTGTGATTTAGTGCCATCTGTGGAGGTCATGTGACCTGTCAGTCATGGCTGTGTTTGCAGCATGTGTGGACAGGTCAGCCATCTTTAGATGTGGCGTATGCTGTCTGATTTAATGGTGCGGCCATCTTAGTTTGTTTCAAAGATCTTTATTTTGTGAGGTCACTGTCAGACTTCATGAACACGCGACATGGGGAACAGCAGGAAGCCGCTGAAGGTGCTGTGGTGGTTGCTGTTGTCCCAGATCTGCGTGTTGTGCCACAGCGCCATCTTCAGCGTGTCACCGGCCTCCAGCAGCAGGGCGGCGCCGTTGGACGCCGTGTCGCTGCCCTCACCGGACGGCTGCTCGTGGACGATGAGCTGGACCTGCTCGTTGTTCTTGTAGAGCACGGCGCTCATGGTGAAGTCGGTGGGAGCGTTGGCTGTGAAGCGCACATAGTAGACTCCACGGACAGGAGCGGTGAACACACCTGCAGGAGGAAGATGACGAGGATGATGAAGCACAGTGTCGTCACTGACACGTCATTTCTCCATCATCGTGACTCCTCACCTGTCTCTGCGTTGTAAGCTCCGCCCACATTAGTGAGGACGTCCTTGTAGATGAGGTTTTTGTTGCCAGATGTGGTCTTCACCATGCCGTTCCCTCCAAGAGAGGCGCTGAAGGCCACTTTAGGAGTTTCTGCACAGGAAGAAGACATTTATCCTCAGAACAGCGTCTCATGTCCGCACAGGTCACGTCAGGGTCTCACCTCTGATTCTCCTCAGTTCCTCCTCAGCCGCCTGCAGACGCTCGTTCATCGCTGTCGACACAAAGGAACACAAAGTCAGAGACTCTCAGCTGACACACAGCGAAACTATGTAAACACACCCGGCCATGAAAGGTCAATGGATCTAATCATGTAATTAGTTACATTACAATATTACACCCTCTGAACTGTAATGTGTTCCAAAACGTAACCACAGAAATATGAGAAATGAGTTACGGCGAGTGCACAACTTCCTGACACCCTAATCGTACCAAAACGTTATCAGTAATCAGATTACTGTGTCATACATTACAGTAACAGGTTAGCAGGAACCCCCGCTGTCTGCAGAATGTTTAACCCGCCTTTAACCGACCCTGCTCCGCAGTAACCCGTGCTCTGAGCAGCCTCACCTCTCCCCTCGGCCTTCAGCTCCTCCACGGCCGCCTGCAACCTCTTCAGCTCCTCCTGGCCGTCCATAGTCTGGGCCGAGCCGAGCCGAGCCAGGCAGGCCAGAGCCAGCAGCAGCAGGAGAGGGACGCTCCGAGACATGGCTGTGTCTGCTGAGTGAGGACAGCGGGGAGGTGGCGGCCCTTTTATCGGCCCAGGTTATCCTGAGTCAGTGTTGACTCTGAGGGTCACTGATAACACAGGTCAGGCACGCACGTACCGATGGACACTGTGTGTAGTTTGTCTCTGTCTGTCTCTTCCTGACAGCGGACCAGACTTTGAGCTCGTCGCTGTACTGCATACATTCTCAGCTGTGACATCACTTCCTGTCTCAGCCCGTCTGTTTGGTCCTCAGACCGATCACAGCAGAGAGGAACCAAACCTGTCACACAAGTCTGAGACAGAACCTGGACCACCACGTGAACTCTGGTTGCTGCAGAGCAGAGGCCGCTGTGTCTTTGAACTCTGACCTTCACTCTGTCCAATCAGAAGCTGAGTTTAGTGTTTGTTTGCTGAGTATTGATCAGGGCAGCGTTCAGTGACCCGTTCAGTCTGCTGTCAGTGCAGCACGCTGGAAGTTCTTCTCTCTCTTTTCTTTCTTGTGAAATAAAAACTAAAATATTCTTCTTTTTTCATTTTTCTGGAACATGGTGTCTTCTGTCTGTCCTCAGTGACTACGGCCTGTCCTACCTGTCTCTGAGGACCAGTATCGGGCTCTGGACGGCCTTCCTCTGCCTGGTACTGGTCGCCACGGACGCCAGCTCCCTGGTCTGCTACATCACGCGCTTCACGGAGGAGGCCTTCGCCGCCCTCATCTGCATCATCTTCATCTACGAGGCTCTGGAGAAGCTGGTGCACCTCGGCGAGGTCTTCCCCATTAACATGGACAACCAGCTGGACAACCTCACCTTCTACACGTAAGAGGGACGGGTTTCATTCCTCATGTGTTCTGGATTTGCTGAGGTCTCTTCAGCGTGTCTGTCTCACCTGTCGGTGTCTCAGGTGCCAGTGTTCTCCTCCCGCCAACGCCACGGCTGCTGTCCGACAGATGTGGAGCAGCAGGAACCTGACGTCAGACAACATCCAGTGGGAGCAGCTGGACGTGAAGGTCTGAACCAGTTCTGTCCTCTGAACCAGTTCTGTCCTCTGTCACAGGAACATGTTTATTTAGAAACATGTTTGTCCTCAGTCTGTGTAACATCAGCATCTAGTGGCCACCGTAGGAACTGCAGGTCCTCACCCTCTCTGTCTGTGTCCTCAGGAATGTCTGGATCTGAACGGCGAGTTCGTGGGCCCGGCCTGCAGCCACGACGGTCCGTACGTCCCCGACGTCCTCTTCTGGTCCGTCATCCTCTTCTTCACCACATTCTTCCTCTCCTCTTTCCTCAAACAGTTCAAGACCAAAAGATACTTCCCCACCAAGGTCCGTCTGTCCGTCCTTGTCTGTGATGCCCGAACCTTTTCCTGTCTGACCCTGACGTTCCCGCCCTCTGACACCTCTTGGTTGTAATCATTTCATTGGTGCACGCAGGTGCGATCGACCATCAGCGACTTCGCCGTCTTCCTCACCATCATGATCATGGTGCTGGTGGACTATCTGGTGGGAGTTCCGTCACCAAAACTCAACGTGCCCGACCGCTTCGAGGTAACGGCTGCCTGTGATTGGATGATTGGATGAGAGTGTGGAGGGTGTGAGGTCAGAGGTCAGCTGCTGGGTTTGGCAGACGGATTAACTGTGTGTCATCTTCAGCCCACATCGAATACGCGCGGCTGGCTGATCTCCCCGCTCGGACCGAACCCCTGGTGGACCTTGCTGGCGGCTTCTGTTCCCGCCCTGCTCTGCACCATCCTCATCTTTATGGACCAGCAGATCACCGCCGTCATCGTCAACAGGAAGGAGAACAAGCTGAAGGTCAGGACGGGTCTCTGTCTGCCGGTCTCACATGGAGGATCTTTAGCTTACTCTGTGTGTGTGTGCGCAGAAAGGCTGCGGCTATCACCTGGACCTGCTGGTGGTGGCGCTGATGCTGGGCGTGTGCTCCATCATGGGCCTGCCGTGGTTCGTGGCAGCGACCGTGCTCTCCATCTCCCACGTCAACAGCCTGAAGCTGGAGTCGGAGTGCGCGGCGCCCGGCGAGCAGCCCAAGTTCCTGGGCATCAGAGAGCAGAGAGTCACCGGCTTCATGATCTTTGTCCTGATGGGCTGCTCCGTCTTCATGACCTCCGCCCTCAAGGTAAACGCCTCCACCGCATCCTCACAGAAGCAGAGGAGCATCAGTGTGTCTCAGGCTAACTGTGTCCTGTCTGTCCTCTCAGTTCATCCCAATGCCGGTGCTGTACGGAGTCTTCCTCTACATGGGCGTGTCCTCGCTTAAAGGCATCCAGGTCTGTCCCCGTCCATCCGTCCTGCTGCTTTCTGTGTGACGTGTCTTTGTCTGATGTGGACCTCTGTTCTTCAGCTCTTCGACCGCATCAAGCTGTTCGGCATGCCGCCCAAACACCAGCCAGACCTGATCTACCTGCGCTACGTCCCTCTGTGGAAGGTCCACATCTTCACCGTGGTACAGCTGTCCTGCCTCATCGTCCTCTGGGTCATCAAGGCCTCCGCTGCCGCCGTCATCTTCCCCATGATGGTGAGCCCTACAGAGACCAAAGGTTTTATCACTCCTTCACCTCCGCCGCTCACCTCCTGCTCCCTGCTCCTCTGCAGGTTCTGGCTCTTGTCTTCATCCGGAAGCTTCTGGACTTCTGCTTCACCAAGAGAGAGCTGAGCTGGCTGGACGATTTGATACCAGAGAGCAAGAAGAAGAAGGAGGACGACAAGAAAAAGAAGGAGAAGGAGGTAGGAGGAAGACGCTGGATCAGAAATCCATCTGACTCTGCTGCAGCCTCATGTGTCTGTCTGTGTCTGTGTGTGTCTGTGTGTGTGTGTGTGTCTCTGTGTGTGTGTGTGTGTCTCTGTGTGTGTGTGTGTGTGTGCGTACGCATCAGGATGCTGAGAGGATGCTGGATGATGTGGAGGATGAGCCGCCTTACCACGGAGGAGATATCCTCAAACGACGGTGAGTTAATAACAGAACACACTGCTGTAAACACACCGTGCTGCAGAGAGTAACGTGTGTGTGTGTCTGTGTGTGTGTGTGTGTGTGTGTTTTGTGCAGCTTGGACCCGTCTGAGGTCAACATCTCGGATGAAATGGCCAAAAGTGGAATCTGGAAATCTGTTGCCATGAACTCTGACAGCAGCAGAGCTCTGAAACGCTGCAGCAGGTAAACCCACTCAGATCCTCTCTGATTGGCTCTCTGTGGAATAAAGTCACATGACCCCCTGGGATGCAAGCAGGTGTTAAGGATGCTTCTCAGGTTGTTGTTGTTAAAGGGTTGCTAGCTGTTAGCTGCAGGAAGTGGTTGCTGAAATGCTAACAATAGCTGCAGCTAGCTGCTAGCGCTTGTTGCATGATGATGATGATGATGATGGTGATGATGATGATGGTGATGATGCTGTCTTCCAGCAGCGAGAAGCTGCCGAGTGTCCAGATAAGCGTGGAGAGCGAGGACGGTCAGAAAGTCGTGCACGCCGAGACGTCGCTATGATCCAGCGGCAGGAGGACGGCGAGGAGGCGGAGCTGCTGCCGCCGATAGGACACTGTGTTCTCTGAGGTGAAAGGTCAAGGGTGGACCAGTCAGGCTTCACCTCGGCATGCCGTACTCGTCATCCTCGGACGAGGTGAACGTTTTATTTTCTCATCGTTTTATGGTGAAACACAGAGACTCCGCCTCTGGGAGCAAATATGGCCGCCTCTCCAGGAAATGGCTTCCTGCGGTTTCTTTTGGTGGTCTGTGCTGCAGCGGTCTGCTGCCGCTCTGTAACCAGCTGCTGAAGGAACGGAGAGACGGCGCCCGATTCATTTTTTTTTTTTCATGTGAAGTTTGATTTTATGATTTTAAATCTTCAGTTTCTGCTTTGATGAAGCAGACGAGGCTCGACACCTCCGAAGGTCCGACGCCATTTTTATTTAATCCAACATGCTGATTTAGGATGTTCGTGTGTCAGTGTGTGTGTGTCTGTGTGTGTGTCCGTGTGTGTGTGTGTGCGCGCCTGTGTGTGTGTCCGTGTGTGTGTCTGTGTGTGTGTGTGTGTGTGTGTGGGCGCCTGTGTGTGTGTCTGTGTGTGTGTCTGTGTGTGTGTGTCTGTGTGTGTCTGTGTGTGCGCGCCTGTGTGTGTGTCTGTGTGTGTGTGTGTGTGTGTGTGTGTGTGTGTGTGTGTGTGTGCCTGTGTGTGTGTGTGTGCCTGTGTGTGTGTGTGTCTGTGTGTGTGTGTGTCTGTGTGTGTGTGTGTGTGCCTCTGTGTCTGTGTCTGTCTGTGGTCCTTGTCTTACCTCACCTTGTTGCCTCACGGGGACAAACTGAAGCGGCTGTTTTCATCGTTTCTTTGTAACGTGTCAATAAAGTTTTGAGTCTGACAGTTGAAGCGATGAAACCTGATCTGAGGACCAAGCTTCACAAAATGTATTTTTATATTAATAAATGTCCCACTGCTCACAAACCTCACACGTTTTATTATTAAATCAGCTCTGTGTGCAGAGACACACACACACGCTGTGTGTTCGCTGCGCCCTCTTGTGTTCAGTCTGAAACGTGTGTTTGGAATCAAAGCTACAGTTTAGGAGGAGCTGTGGTGGAAAGAAGTCATCATGGAGGGCTCTCGTGGTCCTGTAAACCGAGGCAGAAGACGCCAAACAATCCACGAGACTAAATGTTCAAAGTATTAAAGTTTATTCCAGCATGAAGCCAACAAGTAAACAAACCACTGCAGCAACTACAAATCATAAGTTAGGACTTTATATAAATATATCTGACGATGAATGATGCTTCAGATGATGGATCACATGACCGTGAACACCGAGAGCAGCGCCGCCAGCAGCAGGGCCACGGACGCGCTGCATCTCCGCCATCCCCCTGAAAACAAACAGCCGGCGTCAGCGTTTAGGAAACTGGTCTACGATCAGAAGGGGACGTCCCCTCAGTGGGAACTTTGGCGACACTCACCGTTGGGTGGCCCGGTGGTCAGCACGGTGGCCTGCCCGGTGGTCGGCCCGGTGGTCGGCTCAGAGGTCGGGCGGGGCACTGCGGGCAGCAGCATGTCCTCCGTCACAGCCAGGGACCCGTTGTGCGGCGCCGGTTGGATCTCCAGCAGTTTGCACATCAGAGGGTAGATGTGGATGCTGTCGAACGGCTCAGCCAGGAAGTCCTTCTTGAAGTTGGGCCCGAAGGCCCTGAAGATGGTCTTCATGTCCATCTCGCCATTATGGAAGCCGTGATCGCCTTTGTTCACGTAGACGATGAATCTCTGCAACACAGAAGCAAGAGGAAGTGTCAGCTGGATCATCCCGAGGCGGTCAGAAGTGGGTCCTTCAGGGGCCACTCACAGAGTTCAGGTTGAAGCCCAGGTCTGCGACCACCACCAGCGGGGGCAGCCGCTTACTTTTAGCGAGATGGAAGCTCTCTGGAATCTCATGTTTCCTGTAGACCGTCAGATTGGGGGCATTGGACAGAGCATCAAAAGCCTCCTGCTCCTTCCCTGGCCGAGGCGTCAGGATTCCAAAACCGCCATAGTCCAGAATCTCGAAGCTTGCAAGCGTTAGTAAATTCAAGTACTTGTTGAGGACGATCTCCTCCACCTTAGGACGCTTCTTGATGGTGGTCATGCCGTGGTCGGAGGTGATGATGACATTTAGGGTGTCGTTCAGCCCGTGGTGATTGATGGCCTCCCTCAGGTAGCCAATGGTGCGGTCGATCTGCCGGATGATGTCCCTCCTCTCTGGGGTTTCTGGCCCCTTGGCGTGGCCCACACTGTCAGGCTCGCCGTAGTACAGCGTCACCAGGTCGAAGTCCTCCTCCGAGAACCAGCTCATCACCATGTCGATGTTCTGACGCCACTCAGTCTCGTTGTCGTCGGGGTGGTTTACATCCTCCACCAGCGCTCTGTGGACCGCCTGGCCACCGTAGCTGACCCCACCTCCTGGGTAATGGAAGGAGGCCGTTTTCAGGCCCTGGAACAGAAACAAAGTAGAAGGAACCCATAAAATCAATGAACTGATGAATGGATATTTTCCTGTGTGCAGTCGGGAGGACTCGCCTGGTTCTGAGCTGTGATCCATAACGGCAGAACTCCGTTGTCCCACCACGCTGATTTGGTCATGGTCAGTTTGTGAGGAAGCTTTAGGTTGGTCTTGGCGTCATACATCATGTTGTGGACAACGTCGTGATCCTCCACCCACCTGCCTGAACACACAGGACGAGACAGGAAGTCCTTTTATGGTCGTCAGATAGTTCAGAACCGACCAAAGGTCACAGATAAGACGTTTATTTTTAGACACACTCCCTCAGAGAACAATGGACTGAACTATGCCGCATGGATCTAAAGAATAGCAAACAGCTAGCTTAGCATACAGTCCTAAAATGGCCATTATCTAATAGCATACTTTGCTAATGATTTAGCAAGCAAGCTAAGCTTAACTGCTGCAAGTTACTTTAGTCAGCTAGCAAGCTAATGTTAGCAAAATCCACCCCCAGGATGTTTAGACCATTAAGTGATAATAATAAGGTGGCGCACACACACACACACACACACACTGCAAACCTCGGGATCAATAATCTGCCTCCCCTGGTGGCAGCCAGGGGTTAAACGACTGACTGAGTTAAATGTTACCGGTGATGGTGGTGAAGTGGGACGGGGAGGTCATGGTCAGCATCGGTGGGGTGATGTATTTGGCTTTGACCCCATCCACAGCCAGTTGGTCCAGGTTTGGTGTCTCCACATCCTGGTCGTAGTCCCACCTGAAGCCGTCGAAGGAGATCAGCAGCAGCTTGGTCTTCGGTGCCGCCTCGCTCAGCGGTTTGCCGGTGGCACAAATCACCGCTGTGGCAACGAGGAAGAGCTCCAGCCTCATCTTCACCCTCACTGTGACTGACCTGAGGCGCCGCACACCTGCAGCTTAATGTGTAACCCTGATAGAAATCTGCTGATGTGCTGTGAAGGACGAGACCTTCGGCAGGGAACAGGGATCTTATCAGAGCTGATTTCCTTGATCAGTAATCTGTGGACCCTGACTGAGGTTCACCAGAGACAGATTAATGGTCCCGACTTTTGCTGACAGGGACACAGATAAAACTGGATGTGCTTCAGGGGCCCCGCTGTCCCTGAGACGGCCCCTGGCTCCCCGACCCACGGAGCCGGCCCTGCTCACAGATTTAAATTTATTAGTCATGAGTCAACATGAAGTTTTTTTTTAATATTTACAGCAAACTAATGGACTTATGAGCCAATAAAGTGTCCTGACAGTGTGATCGTGATGCGGCATCAGTTTAACAGCAGAGACTGCCGAGTAGAAGGTTTAAGAGCCCAGGCTGCTGCTGGCACCACGGGAGAAGACCCGACCCCCAGGAGAGACTGGAACGTGGGCAAACCAGAGGATGATATGGCAGACGAACATCTGTTGATACTACAACCTGTGAATCCTTTAAAAAGTGAGAAGATGATCATAAGTTTGATCTTATGTTGTAAGAGCAGCATCAAGGACAGCTGCCGGGTCTTTGGTTTAACAGGACTCCCCTGCCTGTGAAGGTGACCATGTTGTTGAAGAGTTGGCTCATGAAGCTACTGTCCGATTGTGCACTTAAGCTAAGAGAAATATAATAAAAGTATATAAAAAAACATTATTTTGGGCTCTTATTTTGAAGGAACATTCTCCCTGAGGTCCGGAAGAACGTAGTAATATGTTGCCGGAAGTCCTTCCGGGTTAGCAGAGGTCAGGCTGCTCACGCTGAGGAATCTTTAGAGACGTGTTTTAATCACAATGCGGTAAAGAGGCTGAAACATTTCACCGTGTCTACGACTCGTTCCACGCACCGGGACGTGGTGTGACTCGGATTCTGTGTTGGACTCTTCGAAGCAGGTCTGTAGTTCGGGACAGTGACCGTAACCTCTGTGTTGTGACCGGCTAGCTAGCTAGCTAGCTAGCGTTAGCCGCGCTGTCTGTCAGCTAACGCTCGTTATAAACATGATTAGTGAATAAAGGTGTTCTTCACTTTATTAACAGTTAATAACAGTTACTGAGGAGCAGCAGAGCAGACTGTATTTAAATATTTAATAATCTTATCAGTTGAGTTTCTGTTCGTTAGTTCATATTTTGTATTAATGATCCCTTTCGAACTTTCTGTGAAGGAAATCAGTAAATGTTTCTTTAATGAAACTTTGAAGTTCTGAACACGTCTTTGTGGCCTAATATGAAGCTTCGTGATGTTTTGCTGCAGAAATGTCGTCATTATGGAGTCTGAGGCCGGTGCTGACGTCACTGCTGCACGGTGAGTTCACGCAGTGACGTGTCCATCCAGGCTGCTGCTGTCAGGTTAAACACCTGCTGTAACAAGCTCTTCCTCTGTGCAGCGTCCCAGCATGCCTCGGCCTGGACAGGACCCATCCTCTCCAGGACCATGGCCACCCTCAACCAGATGCACCGCATGGGAAAGCCCAAGCCGGCGCCTAAGTCTGTGGGCGCCATGTTTGGCCGCCCCCAGCTGAAAGCCGTGGTGCTGAAGACCATGATCCGAAAGCCCAAGAAGCCCAACTCCGCCAACAGGAAGTGCGCTCGCGTGCGCTTGTCCAACGGGAAGGAGGCGGTGGTGTTCATCCCTGGCGAGGGGCACAACCTGCAGGAGCACAACGTGGTGCTGATCCAGGGCGGGAGGACGCAGGACCTGCCGGGGGTCAAGCTGACGGTGGTCAGGGGGAAATATGACTGTGCTCATGTGGTGAAGAAGAAGCAGTAGACTGAGCTGTGTATGATTGACCGCCTGAGTCTGCTACATGAGACGTGGACATCTGAGCCCAGTGCTGTAGGACGGAGGTCGGGTCCTGCTGCAGAACGGGGACAGACAGAATGTTTGAGACGTCTGAGCGTTTCCATCGCTGTGCAGCCGGACATGAAGCAGCTGTTTCGATGTGTTACTGTGTTTGCAGGTCATCTCTTAAATTAAAAAGGAATCAGATTACATCCATAGCTCTTCTGTTCACTGTGTGTCCACATCTGAACATTTTGTTTCATCTTCTGCTCTCAATAAAGTTCTGGATGTTTGTTTTCACACATTGAAGTGAATCAGTGTTATTTTCCACCAGCAGGTGGCGCCTGCAGACAAGCAGAGAAACTAACTCGTGTTAATGTGTTTAATAACAAGAACAAAGTCCTCAGGAAGTGGCCGACAGCTTCAAGTGTCGCTCAGACATGAGCTCTGTTCCAGTTCCAGGTCTAAAAACCTCCCACAGTTTGTCCTGAAGGTGGCGCCGGACACAAAGGTCAGAAGATCAGCTTCATGCTGAGAGAGAGAGGGGGTGTGGTCATGAGCAGAGTGGGCGTGGCCTGGCAGAGACATCCCGCCTCCTGTGTGATGTGCAGGATAAAAACCTCCGGGCTGCTCCTGTGTCTCTGATT